>NC_088408.1:16242288-16492288 GCF_034236695.1 Oncorhynchus nerka
ATTACATAGAGGTCATTAGATTATTACACAGAGGTCATTATATTATTATATTAGAGTTCATTATATTTTTACAATGAGGTCATTAGATTATTACACAGAGGTCATTATACTATTATATTAGAGGTCATTAGATTATTACACAGAGGTCATTATATTATTATATTAGAGGTCATTATAATATTATATTAGAGGTCATTATATTATTATTATTATGAGGTCATTATATTATATATTAGAGGTTATTATATTACTATATATGGGTAATTCAATTATTATTTAGAGGTCATTATATTATTACATAGAGGTCATTGTATTATTACATAGAGGTCATTATATTATTACACAGAGGTCATTTACTCTATATGACCACATCAATGTATTAATCCAGAGGAGAGACACACACTAGACCCTCAGTGTCAGCTTGTTATCATTAGCCTGTCATTGTTCTGAGTGGTGTGCCAGGATGGCCGAGTGTGTGTGTGTTTGTATGTGATCCAATTGAAATTTGCACACAAACACATGCACGAACACACACACACACACACACACACACACACACACACACACACACACACACACACACACACACACACACACACACATACACACGCAAACACGCACATACACGACACACGCACGACACACACACACATGACACTCACACGACACACCAGACGTGTGTGTGCTCTCCCTTTGTCTGGGTGTCAGTATTAATGAGCCCAGATTTCATTTACGATGTGCGATTATTTGACTGTTCATTTGGCAAAGATTTATGACGGGCCCCATATCTGTAGCCTGCAGCACTGGTCTTTAATAATAGGAAATGAACACATTAATCACCCTGTAGCAGTCATCCAGCACGGAAGGAGCCAAGCACAGGATCCAATCTGCAGTCCAAGAAAATCACCTTCTATTCATTCAGAAACCTTAGAAAGCTTATCTCACACCGAGCCAGGAAAAATTAACTGTCTTATCGAATATAATTTAATATCCTAAAAAATGTGAACAAGTGCCGTCTACAACAATGGCTATCAGGACCACAAGTCTTAAAGTAGCAGTGAGATCAAAGCTAGCTCTTATCCACACTCACAGTTGTGTTGTGTTTGGTCAATTATCACTCCCACAGCTACCACAGTAGAAACAGTGGTAAGGAACCACAACAAATCCACAAGATTTGCCCAGGGAGGTAGAGTGAACGAAACTAAGGTGGAGTCCATTCAAAAACATGAGTCACACTGCCACCTATCTGTAGACCACGCCCTGCAGAGGGCGAGAGGCATGAAGTCAGACTTCCCAGCCACTGCCTTTATCGAAAGATCACAGTAAGTACACAGGAAAGGAGAACTTTCAAATGCAGGTGTTTCCTTTTAGTGCTGGCAATCCATAAGACACCTATCTGGAGCAAAAAGAAAGAAAACATGCTCAGCTGAATATTGGTGGGATAATGGGGAGTTCAATCAGAGTGAGATTACATTAAGTGAGCACGGGTGAGGTGTGCACCTAAACGGCTAGGTGTAGCAAGGAAACCTCAATCAGTAGATTTTCAGAGGTGAGGTAAGTCTCTTGCTAGGAGCAAACATCGTTAGTAATAAAGCTAAAGCCAAATCACTTCTGAAAGGTTCCCTGAATGATACAAACGACAATACTACTTACCTTACCACATTACAATACACTTATAAAAGTCTTTCATATTTCATGAAAATCCCACTAAAATCCCAAAAGTATTACAGGGAGTTTGACATTATTATGCATTGCTCTACATTGTACAGTATGTGTTATGTACAGTATGAGTTATGTACAGTATGTATTATGTACAGTATGAGTTATGTGCAGTGTGAGTTATATAAAGTATGTGTTATGTACAGTATGTGTTATGTACAGTATGAGTTATGTGCAGTGTGAGTTATATAAAGTATGTGTTATGTACAGTATGTATTATGTACAGTATGAGTTATGTACAGAATGAGTTATGTGCAGTGTGAGTTATATAAAGTATGTGTTATGTACAGTATGAGTTATGTACAGTATGTGTTATGTACAGTATGTGTTATGTACAGTTTGAGTTATGTGCAGTGTGAGTTATATACAGTATGTATTATGTACAGTATGAGTTATATACAGTATGTGTTATGTACAGTATGTGCAGTATGTGTTATGTACAGTATGTGTTATGTACAGTATGTGTTATGTACAGTATGTGTTATGTACAGTATGAGTGATGTACAGTATGTGTTATGTACAGTATGAGTTATGTGCAGTGTGAGTTATATAAAGTATGTGTTATGTGTTATGTACAGTATGAGTTATGTACAGTATTAGTTATGTACAGTATGTATTATGTACAGTATGAGTTATATACAGTATGTGTTATGTACAGTATGTTCAGTATGTGTTATGTACAGTATGTGTTATGTACAGTATGTGTTATATACAGTATGTATTATGTACAGTATGAGTTATATACAGTATGTGTTATGTACAGTATGTGTTATGTGCAGTGTGAGTTATATAAAGTATGTGTTATGTACAGTATGTGTTATGTACAGTATGTATTATGTACAGTATGTGTTATGTACAGTATGTATTATGTACAGTATGTGTTAAGTACAGTATGAGTTATTTACAGTATGTGTTATGTACAGAATGTATTATGTACAGTATGTGTTATGTACAGTATGTATTATTTACAGTATGTATTATTTACAGTATGTGTTATGTACAGTATGTGTTATGTACAGAATGTATTATGTACAGTATGTATTATTTACAGTATGTGTTATGTACAGTATGTGTTATGTACAGAATGTATTATGTACAGTATGTGTTATGTACAGGTTGTATTATGTACAGTATGTATTATGTACAGTATGAGTTATGAATGTACACTTTAAACACCAAAACAGGAGCACCAGATATTCCCATATTGTCCCAATAACAAGTCTTTCCTCCAAATAGCAATTTCTAGTTTTTCCTTACACCTTTTAATGAATTGCAAAATATTTGCCAACAATGTTTATCCCAAATGCTACAAAACATTAGTGCCGTAAGTCCATATTTAGGATTGCGTGTATGCCTACGCTTTCTACTGTCAGTAAGGATCTGGTTGGTCATTAACCATTCAATGTGCTGGGATGTGTTTTCTCCTCCCTTGGGGAATTGTGGGCTCGAAGCCAGCCAGCTCATTAAGGGTCCTTTGGAGTATTTTCATTGTTAATCCTTAACAAAGACTGTTGGTCTCTGTGGCCACTTTTGTTGTGGGCCACGTCTCAACTTTGCATGTGCGTGTGCGTGTGCGTGTGTGTGTGTCGCTCTGCACCACCTCACCCCTCTTCAATAAATATCTGAAGTGGAAGTGGAGGGACTGATAGCATTATCCAAAGTCCACTCATTTAGAGGAAGTCTGTGTGGTGTATAGAGTATTATAAACTGGGTGGTTCGAGCCCTGAATGCTGATTGGTTGAAAGCCGTGGTATATCAGACCACACACCACAGGTACGATAAAACATGTATTTTTACTGCTCTAATTACATTGGTAACCAGTTTATAATAGCAATAAGACACCTCGGGGGTCAGTGGTACGCGTAGTGTTGTGCCTAAGAACAGCCCTTAGCCGTGGTATATTGGCCATATACCACACCTCCTCGGGCCTTATTGCTTATATATACCCACTGTTAAAGAACTGTGCAAAACAATGTAGCTAGAAGTACTCTCATTAATTGCTGTGTGGATCTGTATACTTTAAGGCTTTTATAATAGCAGAAGTAGGGTTTGCAGTGTCCACCTACCTAACTAGGCATAGCTTTAGGGAAGAGCTCATAGGCCTATTAAAATCCTTATTCATTTCATTTCACAACATAGCATACATTCACAACTTTAAATAGATTGTTAAACCACGTGACGATCGTTATAAAACTGTGTTATAAAACTGTCTTAACCTCAACAGTTCACCTTTCACACAATCAATCATGTTTAGCACTGCGTGTTAAAAGACTTGGCAAAATATTTGACTTGAGGATGTTTCATCGTAATGTTGTAGTTGGGAGCTATTATTAACAAGGTGCATTTAAGAGATATACTTAATAGGTCATAATGATTTTCTACCTCTGGCATGTTCATCATTGACATAAATTCTGGTACATGAAAACTACGCTAGTGTTTGTCACCTCAGTAGCCTGAATGTTATTGGAGAGCCTCCTGCTGGCTATGTTGAGGCAGCACGATCTACCTTCCAGCAGCTAGACAGCACCACCTATTGGCCATATGACAGTATTACTTCACAATGACATCTAATGGTGTTGTACTATACATCAGCCTAGAGCACAACATAAACAATCTGCTAAAAACACAGAGAACTTTTTAATAACTAAAGCAGAAAAAAGAACTAAATAAAAGCACCAAGGTTTGTATTTGTATTTATTATGGATCCCTATTAGTTCCTGCCAAGGCATCAGCTAATCTTCTTGGGGTCCAGCAAAATTAAGACAGTTATACAATTTTTTAAACATTACAATACATCCACAACAGATTTCACAACACACTGTGTGCCTTCAGGGCTCTAATCCAATACCACATATCTACAATTCAAAATACATGTGTACATGTGTGTATAGTACGTACATGTTATCGTATGTGTGTATGCATGTGTCTGTGCCTATGTTTGTAATGCTTCTCTTAGGAAGGTATCTCAATCTGCCTACATGCTGCCGTTTTCTTACAGTCTAGCGACTCCAGACCCATATTTGTGCACATTTCACAGTGCTTGCTGCCTTTATTCAGGCTTCAGAATGAAGTGGCACTCTGATTATGTTGCCCTGCTGATACCAGTGAGAGCCAATCAAATGCTTAAACCCCAGTGCCAGTCTCTCTTCAGGGCAAGAGGGCAAAGATGCTGCTTGGCTCACTGGCCATGTCAGTGGCACATGCCCTAATTAGGTAAATGGGGAGCATAGTGTCACTGTCCTGCCATGTTGGGTCTGTTTGAGTGAGTGTAAGTTAATAACATAGGGTTGTGAGGATGTGAGGATTGTCATTTTGTGTCAGAGTCTTGTTCAAATTTTGAAACATTTTAATTGTTGCTAAGTGGTTGATAAGTGCATTGCTGAGTGTGAATTTGAACTGGGTTCAATGTAGAAATGGGGTAAGTTTATCTATTTTGACATTCAGCATCACTCCATCAAGGGAAATATAGTATTCTTCTATCAAAGATTTCTACATATAAACTCAGCAAAAAAGTAAAGTCGCTTTTTCAGGACCCTCTTTCAAAGATAATTCATGAAAATCCAAATAACTTCACAAATCTTCATTGTAAAGGGTTTAAACACTGTTTCCCATGCTTGTTCAATGAACCATAAACAATTAATGAACATGCACCTGTGGAACGGTCGTTAAGATATTAACAGCTTACAGACGGTAGGCAATTAAGGTCACAGTTAAGAACACTTAGGACTAGAGAGGCCTTTCTACTGACTCTGAAAACACAAAAAATGATGCCCAGGGACCCTGCTCATCTGTGTGAACGTGCCTTAGCCATGCTGCAAGGAGGCATGAGGATTGCAGATGTGGCCAAGGCAATAAATTGCAATGTCCGTACTATGAGACGCCTAAGACAGCGCTACAGGGAGACAGGATGGACAGCTGATCGTCCTCGCAGTGGCAGACCACATGTATCAACACCTGCACAGGATTGGTACATCCGAACATCACACCTGCGGGACAGGTACAGGATGGCAACAACAACTGCCCGAGTTACACCAGGAACGCATAATCCCTCCATCAGGGCTCAGACTGTCCACAATAGGCTGAGAGAGGCTGGACTGAGGGCTTGTAGGCCTGTTGTAAGGCAAGTCCTCACCAGACATCACCGGCAAGAACGTTGCCTATGGGCACAAACCCACAATATCAACGCTGTGTGTTACAGCGAAGACATCCTCCTCCCTCATGTGGTACCCTTCCTGACATGACCCTGCAGCATGACAATGCCACCAGCCATACTGCTTGTTCTGTGCGTGATTTCCTGCAAGACAGGAATGTCAGTGTTCTGCCATGGCCAGTGAAGAACCCGGATCTCAATCCCATTGACACGTCTGGGACCTGTTGGATCGGAGGGTGAGGGCTAGTGCCATTCCCCCCAGAAATGTCCAGGACCTGGCAGGTGCCTTGGTGGAAGAGTGTGGTAACATCTCACAGCAAGAACTGGCAAATCTGGTGCAGTCCATGAGGAGGAGATGCACTGCAGTACCTAATGCAGCTGGTGGCCACACCAGATACTGACTGTAACTTTTGATTTTGTTCAGGGACACATTATTCCATTTCTGTTAGTCCCATGTCTGTGGAACTTCTTCAGTTTGTCTCAGTTGTTGAATTTTGTTATGTTCATACAAATATTTACACATGTTAAGTTTTCTGAAAATAAAACGCAGTTGACAAGTGAGAGGACGTTTATTTTTTTCATGAGTTTGTTTCAGGATGTTGTGTATCCCTTGAAATAATCAGAATTCATGTAAACATAACAGTTTTGGAAAACATAGCTTGCCCCAAAATAGAGGTCTCTTGGCACAACTTCCCCTGAGTATGGGGTAAATTGACCAACCTTAAGCTGCCTACTGAATGAAATATTACCACTACCTTTTTAAAACCATGTTTATCTTTATTTCCCAAACCGTCTTTTAATCATCTTAAAAACATTTTAACACAGGCTTAACACCTAACAAACACTTTGTATTTTTAATATAGGCCTGACCTTGTTATCTTATATCCCATCGGTAATGACTTACATTACCCCTGGGAAGAAAACACTTGCTCAACTTGCCATTGGCTCAACCATTTGCTTAACTTACCCCAAGGCAAAAAAGTTTGACTATACTTCATGCTAGGTTCAGGGCCTCATATTGAAGCGTATAGAGACCCCAACTGATGTATATAACAATCTTAATAGTGGTGTGTGTGAGCTCAACTTTTTCCTATTCTCAAAAACTCTACATTACGCTGATTATACATCAATCTATACTACGACATGTGTCCATATTGGTTTCCTACTTTATCTCGGTCAGTTCTCGTAGGCATAACTCTCGGAGGGAGACCATCATTCACATTCACACCATTCTATTGTGTATCTCTCAGGATGGCCAGAAGATGGCATGCTCACCTGCTCTCCTCTCCCACTGGAAGACATTGTCATGGCATGGACTTGGAGATGGTTCCTGCACTCTCTTTCTGAGAGCATTCCCAAAGTTTGTCATCAATCAACAACACCACCTCTCAATGTCAGCCAATGAACATGACTACAACTCTACAGGACCAAACAAAAGCCCCTTACTGCAGGTGTATGATCAGTACAGTCATGGAGGTAAATCAGAACTGGAATTCATGAGAATGTAATGCATGAATCATGACACATTCATCTCAGGTAAGTGTACACCTCTTGGAAATATTTATCATAACGGTATAGCTTTACCTGAAATTCAGAGGTTATTTTTGATCACCACAGATTCATTCAAACATTATTGAGCTGAGTTTAATAAATCATACATTGATAGATGCACCTGCTGGGCAGAACTTTGCACTTTGACCACAATGAATCTATTTTCTTCTCAGCACCATCATCTTCATCATCATCATCATCGACATCATCAACACCATCAACACAATCATCTTCATCATCACCATCCTCATCATCACCATCGTCATGACCATCATCATCATCATCATGTGTACTTTCCCCACTGTGATTAGCATTATGCAAGCTTAGTTGACTCAGTGGACATTTGGATTTGAGGTATTCTGAAGTGTGATGAGCTTTTTAATGAAAGTCCATTGTTCTGTGTAGTGCGTGCGTGTTCATGTAGAATACGAGAGAGGTGTAAAAGATGGATCCACCCCAGTGCACCATTCTCCCAACATAGGAGGAGCTGTCCATGGTGCTGAAATAACTTGACGCATATCCAGTTCAAAGGGTTCTCATATTCGCTGTTCTGCTACGCTCACGCCAGTATACATCCATGTAGTTACAATTACAGTACGTTTTTAAGTCATAAATTCATCGTCCATATTGGTTTCCTACTTTATCTCGGTCAGTTCTCGTAGGCATAACTCTCGGAGGGAGACCATCATTCACATTCACACCATTCTATTGTGTATCTCTCAGGATGGCCAGAAGATGGCATGCTCACCTGCTCTCCTCTCCCACTGGAAGACATTGTCATGGCATGGACTTGGAGATGGTTCCTGCACTCTCTTTCTGAGAGCATTCCCAAAGTTTGTCATCAATCAACAACACCACCTCTCAATGTCAGCCAATGAACATGACTACAACTCTACAGGACAAAACTAAAGTCCCTTACTGCAGGTGTATGATCAGTACAGTCATGGAGGTAAATCAGAACTGGACTTCATGACAATGTAATCCATGAATCATGACACATTCATCTCAGGTAAGTGTACACCTCTTGGAATTATTTATCATAACGGTATAGCTTTACCTGAAATTCAGAGGTTATTTTTGATCACCACAGATTCATTCAAACATTATTGAGCTGAGTTGAATAAATCATACATTGATAGATGCACCTGCTGGGCAGAACTTTGCACTTTGACCACAAGGAATCTATTTTCTTCTCATCATCATCATCGTCGTCATCATCACCATCATCATCAACACCATCAACACAATCGTCTTCATCATCACCATCCTCATTATCATCACCATCGACATCATCATGTGTACTTTCCCCACTGTGATTAGCATTATGCAAGCTTAGTTGACTCATTGGACATTTGGATTTGAGGTATTCTGAAGTCTGATAAGCTTTTTAATGAAAGTCTATTGTTCTGTGTAGTGTGTGTGTGTTCATGTAGAATACGAGAGAGAGGTGTAAAAGATGGATCCACCCCAGTGCACCATTCTCCCAACATAGGCGGCGCTGTCCATGGTGCTGAAATAACGTGACGCATATCCAGTTCAAAGGGTTCTCATATTCGCTGTTCTGCTGCGCTCACGCCAGTATACATCCATGTAGTTACAATTACAATATTACAGTACGTTTTTAAGTCATAAATTCATTGTCCATATTGGTTTCCTACTTTATCTCGGTCAGTTCTCGTAGGCATAACTCCTGGAGGGAGACCATCATTCACATTCACACCATTCTATTGTGTATCTCTCAGGATGGCCAGAAGATGGCATGCTCACCTGCTCTCCTCTCCCACTGGAAGACATTGTCATGGCATGGACTTGGAGATGGTTCCTGCACTCTCTTTCTGAGAGCATTCCCAAAGTTTGTCATCAATCAACAACACCACCTCTCAATGTCAGCCAATGAACATGACTACAACTCTACAGGACAAAACTAAAGTCCCTTACTGCAGGTGTATGATCAGTACAGTCATGGAGGTAAATCAGAACTGGACTTCATGAGAATGTAATCCATGAATCATGACACATTCATCTCAGGTAAGTGTACACCTCTTGGAATTATTTATCATAACGGTATAGCTTTACCTGAAATTCAGAGGTTATTTTTGATCACCACAGATTCATTCAAACATTATTGAGCTGAGTTGAATAAATCATACATTGATAGATGCACCTGCTGGGCAGAACTTTGCACTTTGACCACAAGGAATCTATTTTCTTCTCATCATCATCATCGTCGTCATCATCACCATCATCATCAACACCATCAACACAATCGTCTTCATCATCACCATCCTCATTATCATCACCATCGACATCATCATGTGTACTTTCCCCACTGTGATTAGCATTATGCAAGCTTAGTTGACTCATTGGACATTTGGATTTGAGGTATTCTGAAGTCTGATAAGCTTTTTAATGAAAGGCTATTGTTCTGTGTAGTGTGTGTGTGTTCATGTAGAATACGAGAGAGAGGTGTAAAAGATGGATCCACCCCAGTGCACCATTCTCCCAACATAGGAGGAGCTGTCCATGGTGCTGAAATAACTTGACGCATATCCAGTTCAAAGGGTTCTCATATTCGCTGTTCTGCTACGCTCACGCCAGTATACATCCATGTAGTTACAATTACAGTACGTTTTTAAGTCATAAATTCATCGTCCATATTGGTTTCCTACTTTATCTCGGTCAGTTCTCGTAGGCATAACTCCTGGAGGGAGACCATCATTCACATTCACACCATTCTATTGTGTATCTCTCAGGATGGCCAGAAGATGGCATGCTCACCTGCTCTCCTCTCCCACTGGAAGACATTGTCATGGCATGGACTTGGAGATGGTTCCTGCACTCTCTTTCTGAGAGCATTCCCAAAGTTTGTCATCAATCAACAACACCACCTCTCAATGTCAGCCAATGAACATGACTACAACTCTACAGGACAAAATTAAAGTCCCTTACTGCAGGTGTATGATCAGTACAGTCATGGAGGTAAATCAGAACTGGACTTCATGAGAATGTAATCCATGAATCATGACACATTCATCTCAGGTAAGTGTACACCTCTTGGAATTATTTATCATAACGGTATAGCTTTACCTGAAATTCAGAGGTTATTTTTGATCACCACAGATTCATTCAAACATTATTGAGCTGAGTTGAATAAATCATACATTGATAGATGCACCTGCTGGGCAGAACTTTGCACTTTGACCACAAGGAATCTATTTTCTTCTCATCATCATCATCTTCATCATCATCGTCATCATCACCATCATCATCAACACCATCAACACAATCATCTTCATCATCATCATCGCCATCGACATGACCACCATCATCATCATCATCATCACCATCGTCATGACCATCATCATCATCATGTGTACTTTCCCCACTGTGATTAGCATTATGCAAGCTTAGTTGACTCACTGGACATTTAGATTTGAGGTATTCTGAAGTGTGATGAGCTTTTTAATGAAAGTCCATTGTTCTGTGTAGTGTGTGTGTGTTCATGTAGAATACGAGAGAGAGGTGTAAAAGATGGATCCACCCCAGTGCACCATTCTCCCAACATAGGAGGAGCTGTCCATGGTGCTGAAATAACTTGACGCATATCCAGTTCAAAGGGTTCTCATATTCGCTGTTCTGCTGCGCTCACGCCAGTATACATCCATGTAGTTACAATTACAGTACGTTTTTAAGTCATAAATTCATTGTCCATATTGGTTTCCTACTTTATCTCGGTCAGTTCTCATAGGCATAACTCTCGGAGGGAGACCATCATTCACATTCACACCATTCTATTGTGTATCTCTCAGGATGGCCAGAAGATGGCATGCTCACCTGCTCTCCTCTCCCACTGGAAGACATTGTCATGGCATGGACTTGGAGATGGTTCCTGCACTCTCTTTCTGAGAGCATTCCCAAAGTTTGTCATCAATCAACAACACCACCTCTCAATGTCAGCTAATGAACATGACTACAACTCTACAGGACAAAACTAAAGTCCCTTACTGCAGGTTTATGATCAGTACAGTCATGGAAGTAAATCAGAACTGGAATTCATGAGAATGTAATCCATGAATCATGACACATTCATCTCAGGTAAGTGTACACCTCTTGGAATTATTTATCATAGCGGTATAGCTTTACCTGAAATTCAGAGGTTATTTTTCATCACCTCAGATTCATTCAAACATTATTGAGCTGAGTTGAATAAATCATACATTGATAGATGCACCTGCTGGGCAGAACTTTGCACATTGACCACAAGGAATCTATTTTCTTCTCATCATCATCACCATCATCACCACTATCATCATCACCAACACCATCATCATCACCAACACCATCATCTTCATCATCACCATCATGATCCTCATTACCATCATCCTCATCATCATCATCACCATTATCATGATGACATTGTGAGTAGACTATGAACGATGGCAAATAGCCTACGCTATTAGGCCAATAATCCAACAATATGTAACTTTCGTTATGCTTGTGCTGCATCCACTACACATCAACTATGCAAACCGTCCTTTTAGGCACATTAAAAAACAAAATAGTAGCCTATTTTTTGATAAAAATATATCTCCAATTGACTTCCTAATCTTTGCACCATGGAAATATGACTCATGCCAATGCTTTGTCTGACCCAAAAATACTGTAAATTCTACGCCAAAAATATTTATGTAACAACTCAAAATAAGAAGTGGAAGAAGTGGGCAGAGATACCCATTGGTGATTGATTTCTTCTGCATGTTTGGATACTGTAATGATGTGTACAGAAACACAGGGAGTTATGATAAAGCTTTGCCGCAGGGACCACTGTATCCACTATCTGCTACCACCACCTGGTATATTCAATACCTGGGGGCTGCCGCATTCAACCTCATTCATAAGGGGAGCTTTTGTCCGTGAGCGCCATGCTCTACACAGCCTATTCAAGCTTCGTTTTTTTTAAAGGTTGGCTAACAACACAAGCTGTTTTAATAATCAATGCCTTGCCCATCTAAAATGCTAGCAAACCTGACTTATCCATGTTGAACTTGGATGGCATATGCCTCCCGGGGTTGGAGTGCTGCCGTAAGAACACCTCTTGGCGCACTAGCATTAAAAAGAGCGGGAGAGAGACGCACGCGCCATCACCCAATTAGCTTAGTCCTTTTCTGAACAGTCTACATTTGTTATAGCGGTAGAGACAGCAATTCTTGAACATGTAATCGTGAAGTTCGTCAACGCTGTAGGAGCCCGGTCTCTTCCTACGTGTTATAGTTGTTTACAATACAAAAGGACTGGCGTGGAATGTGGTGCAACGAGCAATATGGAGTGAGAGCCGCGCTGGTGTACCTAGAGTAGAGGCTGCTGCGGGGAGAGTGGAGCTTGTAATGAGCTTTTTACCCGGGTGTACACCTCGTTCCCACTGACGAGCAAAATAATACACGGATGATGTGTTTTTACTCTCTACCGTTCTCCATTCTCTCTCGGTTAAAAACAAAGGATTCAATAGAAAGGGCGTTGAAAGATTTCACATAAAGACAAGGTTTTTTAGTTGTTGTTTCCAGTCAGTTGTTTTCGCCAAGGGGTCGGTCCATTGTGGCAAACCGAAAATCAAGATGAAATTTCCCACAGAGAACCCAAGAAAACCCGGGCACTCCAACCCTTCGCCAGGTTTGTATTGGAACGTTTGTTGGTAATCAATACAAGCAGAACGATTGAGTTTAAAGCATCCAAGATTACCCTAAGTCTACTATAGGCTATTTGTTTAATTAAACATACTTGAAATAGCCTAACCTTTATATAATTGGACTATAGGTTAAACTTTAACTGTATTGATAACCATAAAACTGCTGTTATTGACATACTTCAATTTTTGACAGCAGTGAATGTGTACAGGAGGAGCATGTGTTGCATGACCACTATCCAACGAGGAATGGCGCATAGCCTACCACAATTGTGTTACTCATTATGATTACATTTCATCTAGGCCTGGCACCAGGATGACATGCCTGAGGGGGCATTTTAATCAGCAAGTATTGCTTTAGTCCTAATAAAACAAGGTAGTGTTCCTACTGCTGTTCGAATGTACAAAAATGTATTTGAAATGTAGCCATACACATCAACAACCGTTTTATATAATAACGCACGAAATATATGCGCCCCATTAAGACACACATTTATCCGAAATGCAGCCTTAGCTGCCATAGGCCAACACACAATTTGCGCCTACCAACAAGCACAGAACAGCTCGACACGATGAGCACCACTAACTTATGAAAGATTCTTACAGGCTTCATAGCTTAATTTCTGTCGAATTTGTTTCACTACGCAATGAACGTAACCTAAGGTAAGCCAAGCTGCACTCCAGGTGCGCATTATTTTCTGTGGGAGAGTTTCAGATAAACTAACCAATTCAAACCTACTCATTATTCTATATCCATATCTAATGTTAAATGCCCAACATGACAGTAGCCACTTTAAATCTGCCACAAATGAAAGTAAATTCCCATTCAGAGAGCAACACACACGTTTGTTGTACTATCCTTGTGAGGACCACTAAATGTATTACCATTCAAAACCCTCCCCCTTAAATTCTGACCATCAACCTAACCCTACCCCTAATTGTAACCCGAACCCTCTAAACCTAACCCCTAAGCCTAAAATGGCCCTTTTCCAAGTGGGGACCGTCAAAATGTCCCCGCTTGTCCAAATCGTCCTTTTCTGACTTCTGGTACCCACAAGGATAGTAAAGCCAAACCGCACATAGCAAGAGAGCAGGGAGGGGGGCAAAAAAAATGGTCTGTGTTGTTTTCATGGTATTGACATCAGTTTTACAGTAGCCTATCACATAACGACTCTGTAATGCAAATGAATGATAACCGATTGAACATTTTCACAATTTATTTTAGTAGGCTACACATTGTATTGGTCATATAGTACTGCGACATAAAAATGTGGGCCTATCTGAAATGCTGCCACATACACAACTGTAATTTTGTACATAAGAATGCATGCCATTTTGAAGAGAAGCCCCATGAAGACTGGTAGCCCAAGATGTGCTCATTATAACAGCATCATCAATTGGACATGAAGAATCATGGATAAATCTAGTGTGCATTGAAGTAAAAAGCATAGGACTAACGTAACTAAACATTACATAAAAAAATTGGAATGAATAATTCTGGCATGGGCCATAAATGTTGTCACTTACCATGTAGAAGATTTGCAGCCTACTCGATAATGTTTTGAAGTTTCTGATTCTATTCTCCTTCCTGGTGAAATGTACTTGTCAGATTACTCTCAAATGCTAGCTGGACAAGCTGAGCTTTTCATTGATGTAACATGCTGTGTCTGTGTTCACTGAATACATTCTTCATAGTGTAGAATAGGACTGGGTGATATGGCCCAAATATTATATCATGATATTTAAAAAAAAAATGGCAGATTTGGCAGATTTGACGGTACTTTATGTTTTTAAATATTTTATGTTTTTGAGTAGTGCATTACCCTAGGGTTGCAACACATACATTCTAAGTGATTTCAATGGGTCTTTCTGCATTCTGATTGTTTTATACTGTTCAATTGTACTTCAACCCTCCAAAAGTCATAATTTTAATACATTTCTGCATTTGAGATCATTTCCACACTGCCACGTAGTGCTGCACAATATGGGCAAGCAATCTGGGCCTTATTTTTAACCAAATGTTGCAATTTGACTTGCGATTTAGAGCAAAACACTTGGGTTAACTGTTGGAATCATGGAAATAGAATGTCTATTCTAATTATACACTGCTCAAAAAATAAAGGGAACACTTAAACAACACAATGTAACTCCAAGTCAATCACACTTCTGTGAAATCAAACTGTCCACTTAGGAAGCAACACTGATTGACAATAAATTTCACATGCTGTTGTGCAAATGGAATAGACAACAGGTGGAAATTATAGGCATTTAGCAAGACACCTCCAATAAAGGAGTGGTTCTGCAGGTGGGGACCACAGACCACTTCTCAGTTCCTATGCTCACTGGCTGATGTTTTGGTCACTTTTGAATGCTGGCGGTGCTTTCACTCTAGTGGTGGCATGAGACTGAGTTTACAACCCACACAAGTGGCTCAGGTAGTGCAGCTCATCCAGGATGAGACATCAATGCGAGCAGTGGCAAGAAGGTTTGTTGTGTCTGTCAGCGTAGTGTCCAGAGCATGGAGGCGCTACCAGGAGACAGGCCAGTACATGAGACGTGGAGGAGGCCGTAGGAGGGCAACAACCCAGCAGCAGGACTGCTACCTCCGCCTTTGTGCAAGGAGGAGCACTGCCAGAGCCCTGCAAAATGACCTCCAGCAGGCCACAAATGTGCATGTGTCTACTCAAACGGTCAGAAACAGAATCCATGAGGGTGGTATGAGGGCCCGACGTCCACAGGTGGGGGTTGTGCTTAAAGCCTAACACCGTGCAGGACGTTTGGCATTTGCCAGAGAACACCAAGATTGGCAAATTTGCCACTGGCGCCCTGTGCTCTTCACAGATGAAAGCAGGTTCACACTGAGTACATGTGACAGACGTGACAGTCTGGAGACGCCGCGGAGAAAGTTCTGCTGCCTGCAACATCCTCCATGACCGGTTTGGCGGTGGGTCAGTTATGGTGTGGGGTGGCATTTCTTTGGGGGGCCGCACAGCCCTCCATGTGCTCGCCAGAGGTAGCCTGACTTCCATTAGGTACCGAGATTAGATCCTCTGACCCCTTGTGAGACCATATGCTGGTGTGGTTGGCCCTGGGTTCCTCCTAATGCAAGACGATGCTAGACCTCATGTGGCTGGAGTGTGTCAGCAGTTCCTGCAAGAGGAAGGCATTGATGCTATGGACTGGCCCGCCCGTCCCCCAGACCTGAATCCAATTGAGCACATCTGGGACATCATGTCTCGCTCCATCCACCAACGCCACAGACTGTCCAGGAGTTGGTGGATGCTTTAGTCCAAGTCTGGGAGGAGATCCCTCAGGAGACCATCCGCCACCTCATCAGGAGCATGCCCAGGCGTTGTAGGGAGGTCATACAGGCACGTGGAGGCCACACACACTACTGAGCCTCATTTTGACATGTTTTAAGGACATTGCATCAAAGTTGGATCAGCCTGTTGTGTGGTTTTCCACTTTAATTTTGAGTGTGATTCCAAATCCAGACCTCCATGGGTTGATACATTTGATTTCCATTGATAATTATTGTGTGATTTTGTTGTCAGCACATTCAACTACGTAAAGAAAAAAGTATTTCATAAGAATATTTCATTCATTCAGATCTAGGATGTGTTATTTTAGTGTTCCCTTTATTTTTTTGAGCAGTGTATAATAGTGGGCACTTTTAATACAGTGTTTGACATGACAACGAATGAAGATGCCAGGGAGGAGTTATTGTGACAGGGTAGGAACTAAAGTGTTGATAGGTGTTTCCTACGGGATCCTATAATCTTTGGCCACATTGAATGTTTTCTCTTAGTTACTTCATGTAGCTAACATATTCTTGCTTTGCGTTTACCTCTAATTTAGAAGGTACTGTTGCACAAACATGCTGATTTAGGTCTACACCATCACTGGTATTATCAGGCTGTATAGCTAATTACGCTTGCTCTTACTCAGTACATTTATTAGCTAGCTAGCGATTAGCGTAAGCGGCTAACAAGATTTAGGAACGTCTTGCTAAGAACAGACACACTAGCGGTTTGCAGATGTAAGAAACACAAGCTAATAGTGTAATTATAGAATGCTAGTAGATTTATATTAAGAAGCAAAGTGTCAACTGCATCGTTGTCATCAACATTGTTGCATATGCTGCATTGACCGTGCAGATTGGACGCAAGTGTTGGGGTCGAGGAAAAACAAAAGCGCTCCTTGAGTGACAGGAGCTGGGGCTAGGTCTGTGTGGAAAGTGGCATGGAGAGAGAGAGAAACTATACAAGTGGACGTTACACACTGCGTATCACATTTAACAAACCAAATGTTCAAATACTGTAATAGAAGGTAAAGAAAAAACCCAAACCAGCCCATGCATCAATACCGGTATACCTCTCAGCCCTAGTGGAGTTGGAATTTTCACACATTACTGTAGATGCCCCAAATGTTAATCCATATTTCAGTGCCAACAGCACAGTCGACATTGACTATTTCCTTCGCTAAATCGTAATGACATATCCCCCAGCACAGCACATTTACACTTCCTCTCGCTTCCATCATCATGCTTACCCACTTTGCTTTCAACTCCGTATTCCTACAGAGTTTTAGTCATGATTCTCCGTCATTTTCTTGGATCTGGTGTGCTCGTGCCTTACTGGCATGCCTCGCTGAGCTTTTCGAATCCAGCACCACATTGCAGTTTTTCAACACACCCATATGAACTGCGGAAAAGTTTGACACCGGTGTGCAGATCCGTAGCTTCTGACTGCAGTAACTTGTTAGAAGGGTCGAGGAGCAATAAACTTAAAGCTTGGTTTACATCTGTGCCATATGCACGAGTAGATTTGATTTCACTGATCATCTCTGTGATGTTCACTTAATATCAGAATGACTGACACCGTGGAAAGATGGCCAGTCCATCTCTGATCAATAATTATTTTCAGTTTTTCCCCAGTGTACTGTGCAGCCACTGTGGGTTTCCTGAAGAAAGTGTCCAGGGAGCAACACACGTTGAAAATGTTCTAGGTTCCTCCACCTCTGCTAGCAGGTTGCTCAGTGAGCTTGGCATTGGTCTCGACATGATGGTCCTCAGTTATTTTCTAATTATATGCCTGGCCCCTCCACCCCATAGAGTAGGCCCTGTTTCATCCCACCCGGAGCCACATATTGGCTATGGCTCTGATCCCAACCCCAAAATGACAGAGGTCGTCTGATCTTTTTTTAAAGGACCTTACTACTGAATAGTGTCTGTTCCAGGTGTGTAGGTGTCAAAATAAGAATAGTGGAAGAGATGGAGACCTGCACACTGTCAAAAAAAATATAAATCCAAAACTGAGTCTTGAGTGCAAAATAAATATCTTTACTAAGACATCAGGGTGCCCCAAAAAAATCATTGTTTTGTTTTCAACTTACGCACTAACATTTCGGCCTCAGTATAAATCTTGGCACCACAGGAGGCTACTGAGGGGAAGATGGCTCATAATAATGGCCGTAATGAAGGCGAATGGAATGGCATCAAACACATGGAAACCATCTGTTTGATGTATTTGATACCATTCCACTTATTTCCGCTCCAGCCATTACCACGAGCCCGTCCTCTCCAAATAAGGTACCACCAACCTTCTGTGGTCGGCACACACACCTGGCTTCTATTTCAAGGATAATTGCACATGTCACATGATCAAGCAAGAAAACACATCAGAAAATCGATGAATCAGTACCCAGTACAATAGAATGCATGATCTAGATTATATACAAAAGCGAACAGAGAAATATAATCAATTATTGCTTTTAAACATACCATGTGAACGTTTCCTCAGAATGATCCCAACCCTAATTAGGAGACCTCTCAATCATCATTCTCACGCTTGGACATTGGTAATTGTCAATGAACAATATCCAAGCTAAGGATGGCTGGGCTTGGTTAAAATCCTGGATGGGAGTCCAAATGGATTGTTGTAGGTAAATCAACTCTCCAGTAGGAGGTGCTGTCGTGTTCTCTTTTTTTCTGATGGTGGATATAACGTTGCAGATCTGACATCGTTTCAAAGGTAAAAATTCAACATAGCCAAACCTTGTGTAAAATATGTTGGACATTGGTTACCATGATGACATAATTCTATGTTGAAATTTCACCCTTCAAAAACAGTTTACGTTGATGACTTTTTTCAAATCCAATGTATTTTCCATGTAGATTCCACGTCACAATATGTTGACAAATTACATTGAAACAACGTTGATTCAACCAGTTTGTGCCCAGTCGGAAGAGCAAACCATGTTTCCTATTGGCCTTTTATGTATAAATATATGTGAACATAATTTAGTCACTCACCAAGGTCTATGCCCTTGTTTGTTCTATTTGAGGGGAACTGACAATGGCCACACTCTAGTCAGTTGAGGTGAAGGCTAAATGGCTAATATAATGCCATTAAAGACACCTTGGTGTGTTACAGTTGCTGCAGTATAGGGCTCCATTGAGAGATGGGATAAAAACACATGACCTCATCGGAGCTCGAGCTCTGCATGGATAGTTCCCGCCAATCTTGCATGTATGGCACGTCCATGCGGCTGCCCTCTTCTCGTGCACGGTCACGTGTTTACCCAGCCGCCTCTCCAACCACCAGTGTAGCAAGTGATTTACCTGTCTAGCTGTTATCATCAGTATGACCTTCTGGGAGAAATGTCAGCCGTGATTTATGGGCTACATGCAGCCAAGTGTTGCACATACAATTATTCTCCTTTTTGTGGCAGGCAGAGTTTAGCGTTGCTCATCAAAATTCATTGAACCTGCAAGACCACTGTAGTGAATGTTTTTCCTTACAGTGACATTATTAAATGGTTACATAAATCACCAGCACTAATTCCATTGGTTTTCATCACCAAAATCAAGGCTTCTTTGTATAGTGTGTACCCATGAGATGTGCCAGAACTGTGACGACTTTCAAGCATAATCTTACATAATGTGATGATGACAACGAGCATCTTGAAGGTATGACGATGAGGCTCATGAAATGAAGCAATGCAGCTGGAAAAAACATTTCAATGATTTGGCTATGAATTGTGAATGTTTATAACTACAAATCCATATCACAAGGGGACCAACAGAAAATTAACCCCCGGTTTTCTTTTCAAATATTATTCAGACAGTACAGCATTAGGACATCTACCAACCCATAATTTTTTCATATAGAAGGCTCACTTTTTAATCCATAATAACATAGCATTCTCAGCCTGCTTGAGGCTACGAGCCATGCCAGTCCAGATCCTGTGAATCCACTGGCTGAAATAGCGCTCTGAGATGCCTGCTTTTAACCGTAATGGGTTTTCTGAAAGCCCACAGAACACTTTGAGATTCGCTCTCTGTCTCTCTGTCTCTCTCGCTCTCTCTACCATCTCAAAACCTCAAGCATCAAGACACACTCCACTACTGTTTCATTGTCATACTCCTGGGACTGATAGACTGAAGCCCAAACTGCCCAGGATATCAAGCCCAGTTCCATATGGTATTCTTACAAGGTTATTCACCTATTCCTGACATGCATACGGTAGTGTATTCCACCCCTTCCTTTCATAGATTTTTGGATTGTCCAGGGTGTGATTACAAATTGAACTTTACCCATAGTGCAGCTCCTAACAATAGTGTTTCATCATTTTATTCTCTGCAGTGGCAGCCCAGACCAATCTGTTCCCCCAAAAGAAGGTCCAGCCAGGCATGATGAGTTCCAGCCTGGTGCAGGCCAGTGTGGCCACCATGCAGAACCCCATGGGCTGCACTGTTCCCCGACTCTCTCCGTCAAGGCCCGCCAGCATGGTGGCCAGCATGGAGGCGGTGGGTGAGGACGGATCGCCCCTGTTCACCGTCATGAAGTGGAAGACGGTGGTGGCGGTGTTTGTGGTTGTGGTGGCCTATCTGGTCGGGGGAGGTCTGGTGTTCCGGGCCCTGGAGCAGCCCTTCGAGAGCAACCAGAAGGTGACCATCACTGCGGAGAAGGCAGCGTTCCTACAGAAACACCCCTGTGTGTCACCGACGGAGCTGGAGGCGCTCATCAAGGTAAGGAAAGACCGCAGCAGCCACTAGGCCAGTCTGCAGTCGATACTGGAGCTCTCCTGTCTCCAGTTGTCTGGGGTCCCTAGTGGGGACTCAGGTCTCCTGAAACCTGAACTCTGTATTGATCCAATGCTAGCCAAGCCCCACACAAACACTATACACTAAACACCGCCAGCCATCCTGGAATAAGATGGGAACCACACTAAACAGGCTAGTGTAATAACATAACTATAGAGTCTAGCTGTGTCACACTGAATTCAAAGCGACCACTGACCACCATACTGTGGGCGTGACTGCATTATGATTGATAAATGCCGTATGTGTGCTATTTTGGCCAATATGCCCAGAAGCCTGCGTGCCAGCATGTGGAGTAATTCAGACCTTGGCTGCCACCACCAAACTCTCCTCACTGTGATGCCTAATGACACTCGTTATTTTAGTGCCTCAATGGGAACGTGGTTGGCATAATAACTGCTCAGAGACACGACTGAGGAGAAGTGGTAGAATAGTGATCAGAATGACAATCTGACAATTCCTACATCTAGGTGGATGTGTAATGGCGGTGGTTCACTGAACCATGCATGATTGATAAGAATTGTAAGTCTGAATCCTAAAGATCTGTGTTAGTTCCCCAAGCTAATGCCTAAGCTTTAGTTTAGCAGGCTAACACAGTCTTGTGGCGCACTGTAGACTCAGGTTCGAATCTCGGTCCGTCACAGATGTGTGGCATTATTTAATCTGTATCATAGGATAGCTATGATAGATGTCCATACAACCAGGAATACATTATGTAACTCATTAGCAATACTGACTTCCCTTTCTTTCATCAGGTCTATCTACAGCTAATAAGAAAGTTGGCAGATACCCCTATCATGCAATTGTATGCTATTTACATTAAGTCATTCTATAGATTTCCTCTTTTAGATTCATCTTGATCCATTTGACTTGGAAGGCTATGCCTGCCTGTTCTTAGAGTCCTACTCCCTTTTAGTTGATAGAATCATATAATAATATAAGCCATTTAGCAAACACTTTTATCCAAATCAACTTACTGTCACGCGTGCATACGTATGGGTGGTCCCGGGAATCAAACCCGCTATTCTGGCATTACAAGCACCATGCCCTACTAACTGAGCTACAAAGGTCCACAGGACATTGAGACAAACCTCTCGGACCCAGCTCACGACAGCTTCCAGAAAACAACAGCTTCTTCAATCCAACGTTTCTCCTCCTGGAAAATGAAAACCGTGAAGAAGTGAATCTGGTGAGGAGAAGCCTAATAAACAGAGCTTTATTTGACTTATACTGCAGCGCTCTCACTTCTGCAAGCGCCAGCAGGGTTTTCAGGGCTGAACGCTTCCAGATCCTCGTAAAACAGTGTTTGAATCAGCCAGATATTGACCCCTCAGCTGTGAAACACTGGATAATGCAGGACAGGATAATGCAGGACAGGATAATGCAGGACAGGATAATGCAGGACAATGCAGGCCATAGTGCCACTGGTGTAGGGAAACAAATTGCCAGGTAGAGAGTCCAAGAGGAGTTTATCCTGGCCGGTTCACTGATACACAGTGAATCACAAAGATGCCAGTGTGAACTGTAATCATTAATGACTTGGATACTCTTCGCTCGCTATTACTCAAGGATCTGGGGTTTGTTCAATGAATGGAAGTGAGAGCGTTTGTAATTGTTTTTGTTTGAACTGTTTAACTGTGAAATGAGGTGGATGTTTATCTTAGTTACAGTAGAACTCAGTAGGGAAACGGGCTAAAGCAGAGGGCTGTCACATTTCGGATGAGTTCCTCTCTGGAAAATGGTGCTAGGGGATGGAGGGATGCCAACGCAGTTGCCATGCCTCACTGCATGCTCTGGCCCTGTATTGCTTAGAATGCAGAATGGATATTTTACTGCAGAGTTTAAACCGGCAACTCAGCACTAATTGACATGTTTCAGTGTATATAGAGCATCTGCAACCCAAAATACGTTGTCCCTTAAAAATATACACTACCGGTCAAAATAGTTTTTCTTTATTTTGACTATTTCCTACATTGTAGAATAATAGTGAAGACATCAAAACTATGACATAACACATGGAATCATGTAGTAAAACAAGTGTTAAATCAATAAAAAAACAGTTTTTATATTCTTCAAATAGCTATCCTTTGCCTTGATGACAGCTTTGCACACTCTTGGCATTCTCTCAACCAGCTTCATGAGGTAGTCACCTGGAATGCATTTCAATTAACAGGTGTGCCGCCTTAAGTTAATTTGTTGAATGTATTTCCCCCTTAATGCGTTTGAGCCAATCAGTTGTGTTGTGTCAAGGTATGGGTGTTATACAGAAGATAGCCCTATTTGGTAAAATATTATGGCTACATAACAGCTCAAATAATCAAAGAGAAACGACAGTCCATCACATTAAGACATGAAGGTCAGTCAATACGGAACATTTCAAGAACTTTAAAAGATTCTTCAAGTGCAGTCGCAAAAACCATCAAGTGCTATGATGAAACTGGCTCTCATGAGTTCGCCACAGGAATGGAAGATCCAGATTTACCTCTGCTGCAGAGGACAAGTTCATTAGAGTTACCAGCCTCAGAAATTGCAGCCCAAATAAATGCTTCACAGAGTTTAAGTAAGAGACACATCTCAACATCAACTGTTCAGAGGAGACTGTGTGAATCAGGCCTTCATGATTTGATTACTGCAAAGAAACCACTACTAAAGGACACCAATAAGAAGATGAGACTTTCTTGGACCAAGGAACACGAGCAATGGACATTAGACCTGTGGAAATCTTTCCTTTTGGTCTGGAGTCCGAATTGGAGATTCTTGGTTCCAACCGCCATGTCTTTATGAGACTCAGTGTGGGTTAACAGATGATCTCCACATGTGCATTTCCCACTGTAAGGCATGGAGGAGATGGTGTGGGGTGCTTTACTGGTGACACTGTCTGTGATTTATTTAGAATTCAAGGCACACTTAACCAGCATGGCTACCACAGCATTCTGCAGCGATATGCCATCTCATCTTGTTTTGGCTTAGTGGGACTATCATTTGTTTTTCCACAGGACAATGACCCAACACACCTCCAGTCTTTGTAAGGGCTATTTGACCAAGAATGAGAATGATTGAGTGCTGCATCAGATGACCTGGTCTCCAATTGAGATGGTTTGGGTTGAGTCGGACCACACAGAGAAGGAAAAGCAGCCAACAAGACTGTTGGAAAAGCATTTCATGTGAAGCTGGTTGAGAGAATGTCAAGAGTGCAAAGGGATAGCTATTTGAAGAATCTCAAATATAAAATATATTTAGATTTGTTTAACACTTTTTTTGGTTACTACATTATGTTTTACGATGTTATTTCATAGTTTTGATGTCTTCACTATTATTCTACAATGTAGAAAATAGTTTTAAAAAAATGGAAAAAACCTCGAATGACTAGGTGTTCTAAAACTTTTGACCAGTAGTGTATATTTTTACATTTCTACACTGATATTAGTTGACATAGGAGTGTTAGGTATAGATGTACTTTGTTTCCTGAGTGGATTTTTGTGACTCGTATGCGGCAGCATGCAAGGTATTTTGTCATCTAAAAGCTCAAATGGGATTTCAAATTGAACCATCATCTTTGGAATGCTTAACGTTTAAAAAGTGTCTTCAGGCATGTTCTTCGTTGGTAAAAGCAACAGTGTCCCCTCTAATATATGCATAGATAGTTGCCTAACTTTTCAGCCCAGGGAGGTTAAATTATGCCCCAAGTCTTACAAGCATCTGCTGTGGAATGAATGATTTATTTTTTTATTTCACCTTTATTGAACCAGGTAGGCAAGTTGAGAACAAGTTCTCATTTACAATTGCGACCTGGCCAAGATAAAGCAAAGCAGTTCGACAGATACAACGACACAGAGTTACACATGGAGTAAAACAAACATACAGTCAATAATACAGTATAAACAAGTCTATATACAATGTGAGCAAATGAGGTGAGAAGGGAGGTAAAGGCAAAAAAGGCCATGGTGGCAAAGTAAATACAATATAGCAAGTAAAACACTGGAATGGTAGTTTTGCAATGGAAGAATGTGCAAAGTAGAAATAAAAATAATGGGGTGCAAAGGAGCAAAATAAATAAATAAATTAAATACAGTTGGGAAAGAGGTAGTTGTTTGGGATAAATTATAGGTGGGCTATGTACAGGTGCAGTAATCTGTAAGATGCTCTGACAGTTCAAATCAAATCAAATTTTATTTGTCACATACACATGGTTAGCAGATGTTAATGCGAGTGTAGCGAAATGCTTGTGCTTCTAGTTCCGACAATGCAGTGATAACCAACAAGTAATCTAACTAACAATTCCAAAACTACTGTCTTATACACAGTGTAAGGGGATAAGGAATATGTACATAAGGATATATGAATGAGTGATGGTACAGAGCAGCATACAGTAGATGGTATCGAGTACAGTATATACATATGAGATGAGTATGTAGACAAAGTAAACAAAGTGGCATAGTTAAAGTGGCTAGTGACATAAGAATGCAGTCGATGATCTAGAGTACAGTATATACATATGCATATGAGATGAATAATGTAGGGTAAGTAACATTATATAAGGTAGCATTGTTTAAAGTGGCTAGTGATATATTTACATCATTTCCCATCAATTCCCATTATTAAAGTGGCTGGAGTTGGGTCAGTGTCAATGACAGTGTGTTGGCAGCAGCCACTCAATGTTAGTGATTGCTGTTTAACAGTCTGATGGCCTTGAGATAGAAGCTGTTTTCAGTCTCTCGGTCCCAGCTTTGATGCACCTGTACTGACCTCGCCTTCTGGATGATAGCGGGGTGAACAGGCAGTGGTTCGGGTGGTTGATGTCCTTGATGATCTTTATGGCCTTCCTGTAACATCGGGTGGTGTAGGTGTCCTGGAGGGCAGGTAGTTTGCCCCCGGTGATGCGTTGTGCAGACCTCACTACCCTCTGGAGAGCCTTACGGTTGAGGCGGAGCAGTTGCCGTACCAGGCGGTGATACAGCCCGCCAGGATGCTCTCGATTGTGCATCTGTAGAAGTTTGTGAGTGCTTTTGGTGACAAGCCGAATTTCTTCAGCCTCCTGAGGTTGAAGAGGCGCTGCTGCGCCTTCTTCACGACGCTGTCAGTGTGAGTGGACCAATTCAGTTTGTCTGTGATGTGTATGCCGAGGAACTTAAAACTTGCTACCCTCTCCACTACTGATCCATCGATGTGGATAGGGGGTGTTCCCTCTGCTGTTTCCTGAAGTCCACAATCATCTCCTTAGTTTTGTTGACGTTGAGTGTGAGGTTATTTTCCTGACACCACACTCCGAGGGCCCTCACCTCCTCCCTGTAGGCCGTCTCGTCGTTGTTGGTAATCAAGCCTACCACTGTTGTGTCGTCCGCAAACTTGATGATTGAGTTGGAGGCGTGCATGGCCACGCAGTCGTGGGTGAACAGGGAGTACAGGAGAGGGCTCAGAACGCACCCTTGTGGGGCCCCCGTGTTGAGGATCAGCGGGGAGGAGATGTTGTTGCCTACCCTCACCACCTGTGGGCGGCCCGTCAGGAAGTCCAGTACCCAGTTGCACAGGGCGGGGTCGAGACCCAGGGTCTCGAGCTTGATGACGAGCTTGGAGGGTACTATGGTATTGAATGCCGAGCTGTAGTCGATGAACAGCATTCTCACATAGGTATTCCTCTTGTCCAGGTGGGTTAGGGCAGTGTGCAGTGTGGTTGAGATTGCATCGTCTGTGGACCTATTTGGGCGGTAAGCAAATTGGAGTGGGTCTAGGGTGTCAGGTAGGGTGGAGGTGATATGGTCCTTGACTAGTCTCTCAAAGCACTTCATGATGACGGAAGTGAGTGCTACGGGGCGGTAGTCGTTTAGCTCAGTTACCTCAGTTACCAGTTGGTGCTTAAAGCTAGTGAGGGAGATAAGTGTTTCCAGTTTCAGAGATTTTTGTAGTTCGTTCCAGTCATTGGCAGCAGAGAACTGGAAGGAGAGGTGGCCAAAGAAAGAATTGGTTTTGGGGGTGACTAGAGAGATACACCTGCTGGAGCGTGTGCTACAGGTGGGAGATGCTATGGTGACCAGCGAGCTGAGATAAGGGGGGACTTTACCTAGCAGGGTCTTGTAGATGGCATGGAGCCAGTGGGTTTGGCGACGAGTATGAAGCGAGGGCCAGCCAACGAGAGCGTACAGGTCGCAATGGTGGGTAGTATATGGGGCTTTGGTGACAAAACGGATTGCACTGTGATAGACTGCATCCAATTTGTTGAGTAGGGTATTGGAGGCTATTTTGTAAATGACATCGCCAAAGTCGGGGATTGGTAGGATGGTCAGTTTTACAAGGGTATGTTTGGCAGCATGAGTGAAGGATGCTTTGTTGCGAAATAGGAAGCCAATTCTAGATTTAACTTTGGATTGGAGATGTTTGATATGGGTCTGGAAGGAGAGTTTACAGTCTAACCAGACACCTAAATATTTGTAGTTGTCCACGTATTCTAAGTCAGAGCCATCCAGAGTAGTGATGTTGGACAGGCGGGTAGGTGTAGGTAGCGATCGGTTGAAGAGCATGCATTTAGTTTTACTTGTATTTATTCATTAGGGGCTATTGTTCTGGAGGACCCATGATGTATGGAAGTGGGCTGGGAGAATGTCAAATGTTTCTCCGGGTCTCTGCTCTGGGGGGTTTACTGCTGCTTGGGATTGAACAGATTACTCATTACAGAATCTTATCCCTCAAAGTCCAGTAATGTGCCACATCATGTTACAAGTGTAGCTTGATTTACTACAGTACCCACAATACTCTGGTGACTAGGTCTTTCCATCACACTGAATCTAGAGGATCATTAGACCTTCATATTTTCTGAAGCCATTGGGTTACGTTGCCTTTTATTCGGACTCATTGTTTGGGTACTGTATATTGCCAGATCATATTGTTGTCAACAACTAAGCCAGCATTGTCAAACATGAGGCAGGGTGCAGGCTGGTGTGTATGGCGTGTCATTTGATCCCTTCCATCCCACGGAGGTCCTACCCTGGCGTGTCACTCCATCCCACGGAGGTCCTACCCTGGCGTGTCATTCCATCCCACGGAGGTCCTACCCTGGCGTGTCACTCCATCCCACGGAGGTCCTACCCTGGCGTGCCACTCCATCCCACGGAGGTCCTACCCTGGCGTGCCACTCCATCCCACGGAGGTCCTACCCTGGCGTGCCACTCCATCCCACGGAGGTCCTACCCTGGCGTGTCACTCCATCCCACGGAGGTCCTACCCTGGCGTGTCACTCCATCCCACGGAGGTCCTACCCTGGCGTGTCGCTCCATCCCACGGAGGTCCTACCCTGGTGCCTTTTATTAATTACAATCACAGCCATAGTGTTGGGTATCACCCCACCGCTCTTCATCTATGCACACAGCATCGTAAACATCCTCCTCCAATCCAACATGAAAGGTGATTACTCTGGCAGAGAAAAGGGCAGATGATAAGCAGTGTTGGGACGCGTGCCAAGCTGCTTCTCTAGTTTCTTAGCCCAGAGGTAGAGCCTACAGAACAGGCAGCGCATGGCAGGGCCAGGAAGAGCAGGGTTTGGGCCAGACTACTGGGGGGAGAGATATATCTCCCCTGTACTCTGTGTCAGTTCTGTGGCGAACACAGTGACAACCTTCTCCTGTGGAATCTCTACAGCACTTTTTCTCTCACTGTTTATGTGGGTAGGGAGTGACTTTGAGCTTACATCCACTACAGAATCTAGTCCCCCTATATCAACTCATGACTAGTACTAGTCTCTTGCTGCAATGCACAAGTGGCAATAACAAAATGTTACAATATAACCAAGTTATCTTGGCAAGTTTCACACATTACTGCATGTGGTGTCTGTGCATCTCGACAAAAAGATAAATGCATGTGGCATACATTTGTTAACTGAGAAGGCAGCTCAACAAACATACAAGGTTCAGCAGAAGAATGTCTACGCAAGCACATTAGGAGAGAATGAGTGTTATTTGCCCTAATTAAAAATGTTTAAACCCCTACCAAAAATATTAATGAATTATAATCCACATAGTAATTCACATTTCCTGTTTCTGCATGATTATATTGCTGCTATAGCAAACTGGCTCAAATGAAGATCCTACATCTGTATGAATAGGAAGTTACAGAAGCCATGCAGACCATGTGGTTGAACAGAGGGCAAAGAAGGGCCTCACAACCCACTCTGCCTTAACACAGATCTTTCAGGCATGTTTTACTCTTATCAGATCCTACATCTGTATGAATAGGAAGTTACAGAAGCCATGCAGACCATGTGGTTGAACAGAGGCTAAAGAAGGACCTCACAACCCACTCTGCCTTAACACAGATCTTTCAGGCATGTTTTACTCCTATCAGATCCTACATCTGTATGAATAGGAAGTTACAGAAGCCATGCAGACCATGTGGTTGAACAGAGGCTAAAGAAGGACCTCACAACCCACTCTGCCTTAACACAGATCTTTCAGGCATGTTTTACTCCTATCAGATCCTACATACGCTATGTTTTAAATGCATACAGATATAGGATCTTAAATCGACCAGTTTCTCACTGCAGGAAAATAAGCCTGCAGCAACAGGAAATGTGAATTATTGTGTGGATTATAATTAATGGAGTTTTTTGTGGAGGATGATACATTTTTAGTTAGGGCAAATCAAGTCTGACATTTTTTAAAGTGGAAATTACAAACTTTAGAAACCTTTTTCAAACCTTGCATACACTAAGTTTGCATTTCCTGGTGTGCAGGATTAAGATCCTGTATCTGTATTTCAGAGTGCAGATCCCTGATGGCGATGGCTGCTTCTAATGGAGATGACATTGATCTCTTTGGAACTCATTCAAGGTGTCCTGAAGCAAAACCCATTCTGATAGAAACGCTGAGTCACCTTTCATTATCCAGGCATGCTGCTGCTCTGCCCAGTGCCAGGTCTTCACCAGTCCTCTGATACAGGCAGGGGTTTCATTTAGATGCCATTCATAATCTGTGGAAAGGATGGGGCTCAGGGAAAGGATCACAGCTGCTATTCTTGCTTTCCAACCAATGTGCATGAATTGAGGAGCAAACTGAAGTGAACAGGAAATTCAGCAACTCTTGGAGGACAGTGGAAGTTGATTTAAAAGCAACCTGAAATGCTTTAACAATAAATAATCATTTTTATCCTCCAAGACTTGCTGAATTTCCTCTTCACTTCAAATAGGCTGGGGCTTTTTTGTATTCATTATTTTACTAGATAAGTTGATTGAGAAACCATTCTCGTGCAAAGCAACAACCTGTTACATGGGAGAGGAGAGGCATTGAATGAATAGTAAAGTCTTACCACAGTAAATAAAAGGTATTTTGTGCTTCAAAGTTTAGCGTGTCCAAAGATCTTAGTCAGATTTGTTTCATTATATAGTGATGATCCAAACAAAGCCTGGGGCAGATGTACAGTAACTGCTCATCAGACATAAGCTATGATTAGACTGTCAGTTTGGAAAAACGAGCTGATTGCATGTGTAACCAACCAGAGTTCAAAACCAGGTCTCCTGCGCATCACAATACTGTGTTAGCCCGATGTAGCTACGGTAACAACATTCTTCAGGTCTCAGGCAAGGTTAGTCATCACTCAAGCATGGTTTGAAAATCCACCTCCATTACACAAGCCGCTATCAGCATGGTCAGTGATGATCAGATACAATCAGGTCCCTCTGTCCTCTCCCGTTGTCCTCTTTCTGTCCCCTACCTCTGGACTGTCATGGTGTCTCCTGCTCTGTTCTTGTTTACTTGGCCTTCAACCATTTCCACCTATCCCACCATCCCTCACACCCTGAGCTACTTCCTGTTGCGCAACACGCCGATGTTCCATCTGGCATGCCGGCTTCCTGACGTGTAGACTGGAAGACTGGCACAGAGTGTGAGGGTTGCTCAGGACATGGTGGGCATCATGTGCCCCGCCCGCCCCACGTGCCCTCTCTCTCTCTCTGTGTGTGGCACTGTCCTGATGATTCACCGTGCAGAGGCGTCGTCAGCGCTAAGCTACACAGCAGTCATATGTTACGCAACTGGCTCCTTTAGGAAATCACATGGGAAGGTTTGACAGATCCTTATGCGAAAGCCCCCCTGAGAATTCAGCTATTCAACATGCAAATTATGTTATGGTTTAGCAATCAACACATGCTTTTACAGCTGTAGGATAACTGAAAGAGAAACTCTCAAGAGACTCTGTACCACCAAACAATGCTGCCATTTTGAACATAATACCATCATCTTTATCCACATAAAGTTGTCTAATTCCTTTTAAACTGGTGAATGTATTTTGCGTTTGTGTGTCCAGCACTCTGTAGATGCTGTGAATGCTGGGGTCAGCCCGATAGGAGACACATCCTATAACTCCAGTCACTGGGACCTGGGCAGTGCCTTCTTCTTCGCCGGAACAGTCATCACAACCATAGGTAATAGCATCAAATCAAATGTTATTGGGCGCATACACATATTTAGCGAAATGCTCATCTTGTTGGACACATACCTGCTCTGTTTATTTCCATTGAGGCCTATGTGATCAATCACATCTGTAGTTACATTACCTGTTATTCTTGACCATTATTCAACCTGTTTGTTCTGGATCCCCTTATTCACACTGAGGCTGTTGTTCATTGACCAATGTTCCTTTTTTTGAAGTTCAACTTTTCTTGTGGGTTAGGAAGTGAAGTGCTCTGTTGAAAACAATGCAGAAAACTTCCTAAAGTGTTATCTGTAGATAAAAGCCTTGGTAACACTTTATTTGGATAGTTCATATTAAATCAAAGTTTATTTGTCACGTGCGCCGAATACAACAGGTGTAGAGGCTCCGGACTCTGACAGTAGCATGACTGATTACCGATTGTTATGAAAACTTAAAATTGTCCCTAATTAATCGGCCATTCCGATTAATCAGTCGACCTCTAGTATGTACGTACAGTCACTGTGGGGACGACGTCCTTGATGCACTTATTGATAAAGCCAGTGACTGATGTGGTGTACTCCTCAATGCCATCGGAAGAATCCCAGAACATGTTCCAGTCTGTGAAAGCAAAACAGTCCTGTAGTTTAGCATCTGCTTCATCTGACCACTTTTTTATAGACCGAATCACTGGTGCTTCCTGCTGTAATTTTTGCTTGTAAGCAGGAATCAGGAGGATAGAGTTGTGGTCGGATTTACAAAATGGAGGGTGAGGGAGAGCTTTGTACGCGTCTCTGTATGTGGAGTACAGGTGATCTAGATTTTTTTCCCCCTCTGGTTGCACGTTTAACATGTTGATAGAAATTTGGTAGAACTGATTTGTTTCCCTGCATTATAGTCTCTGGCCACTAGGAGCACCACCTCTGGGTTAGTGGTTCCCTGTTTGCTTATTTCCTTATAGCTGACTGCGTGCAGTCTTAGTGCCAGCATCTGTCTGTTGTGGTAAATAAACAGCCACGAAAAGTATAGCTGAAAACTCTCTAGGCAAGTAGTTTGGCCTGCAATTTATCACAATATACTCTACTTCAGGCGAGAAAAATCTAGAGACTTCCTCAGATTTCGTGCACCAGCTGTTGTTTACAAATATGCACAGACTCCACTCGTCTTGCCGGACGATTTGTGCTGTTCTATCTTGCCGGTGCAGCGTTTCACATTCGTGGTTCGCTACTGCTTTTTTGGTTTGTTTTTCATTTTCAACAGGATTAGGAATGATTTATGAGGATGTTTGGAGTAGTTATCAGGCAGTGTTGGTGTAATTCAAGTCAAGTGCATTGGTTGATGAAACATTCTAACATTTTACCTGAGGTAGTGCCATTTACATTGGACTGTATGGGCCAGTTTCCCGGAACCAGATTGTATACTTCCCGGAATAAAAAACTACACTTAATGGAGAATATGCATTGAAAGTTAATTTCTGTCCAGAAAATGGAATGGGCGTAGTCAGGGTCCAGGAAACTGTCTCTGTGTTGCTCTGCCGCTGTGTTATAGGTGTGGAATCATAACATTGTCTTCAACAGAACCTTCCAAACCATTGAAGGCCTTTAGTTTGATGGAGGGGCGGAAGGAGGCCTTCAGTTTGATGGAAGGGCGGAAGGAGGCCTTTAGTTTGATGGAGGGGCGGAAGGAGGCCTTTAGTTTGATGGAGGGGCGGAAGGAGGCCTTTAGTTTGATGGAGGGGCAGAAGGAGGCCTTTAGTTTGATGGAGGGGCAGAAGGAGGCCTTTAGTTTGATGGAGGGGCAGAAGGAGGCCTTCAGTTTGATGGAAGGGCGGAAGGAGGCCTTTAGTTTGATGGAGGGGCGGAAGGAGGCCTTCAGTTTGATGGAAGGGCGGAAGGAGGCCTTTAGTTTGATGGAGGGGCAGAAGGAGGCCTTTAGTTTGATGGAGGGGCAGAAGGAGGCCTTTAGTTTGATGGAGGGGCAGAAGGAGGCCTTTAGTTTGATGGAGGGGCAGAAGGAGGCCTTTAGTTTGATGGAGGGGCGGAAGGAGGCCTTTAGTTTGATGGAAGGGCGGAAGGAGGCCTTTAGTTTGATGGAGGGGCGGAAGGAGGCCTTTAGTTTGATGGAGGGGCAGAAGGAGGCCTTTAGTTTGATGGAGGGGCAGAAGGAGGCCTTTAGTTTGATGGAAGGAGGCCTTTAGTTTGATGGAGGGGCAGAAGGAGGCCTTTAGTTTGATGGAGGGCAGAAGGAGGCCTTTAGTTTGATGGAGGGGCAGAAGGAGGCCTTTAGTTTGATGGAGGGGCCTTTAGTTTGATGGAGGGGCAGAAGGAGGCCTTTAGTTTGATGGAGGGGCAGAAGGAGGCCTTTAGTTTGATAGTTTGATGGAGGGGCAGAAGGAGGCCTTTAGTTTGATGGAGGGCGGAAGGAGGCCTTTAGTTTGATGGAGGGGCAGAAGGAGGCCTTTAGTTTGATGGAGGGGCAGAAGGAGGCCTTTAGTTTGATGGAGGGGCAGAAGGAGGCCTTTAGTTTGATGGAGGGGCAGAAGGAGGCCTTTAGTTTGATGGAGGGGCAGAAGGAGGCCTTTAGTTTGATGGAGGGGCAGAAGGAGGCCTTTAGTTTGATGGAGGGGCAGAAGGGCCTTAGTTTGATGGAGGGGCAGAAGGAGGCCTTTAGTTTGATGGAGGGGCAGAAGGAGGCCTTTAGTTTGATGGAGGGGCAGAAGGAGGCCTTTAGTTTGATGGAGGGGCAGAAGGAGGCCTTTAGTTTGATGGAGGGGCAGAAGGAGGCCTTTAGTTTGATGGAGGGGAGGGGAAGGAGGCCTTTAGTTTGATGGAGGGGCGGAAGGGCTTTAGTTTGATGGAGGCCTTTAGTTTGATGGAGGGGCAGAAGGAGGCCTTTAGTTTGATGGAGGGGCAGAAGGAGGCCTTTAGTTTGATGGAGGGGGAAGGAGGCCTTTAGTTTGATGGAGGGGCGGAATGAGGCCTTTAGTTTGATGGAGGGCGGAAGGAGGCCTTTGATGGTTTGATGGAGTTTGGGCGGAAGGAGGCCTTTAGTTTGATGGAGGGGCGGAAGGAGGCCTTTAGCCTTTAGTTTGATGGAGGGGCGGAAGGAGGCCTTTAGTTTGATGGAAGGAGGCCTTTAGTTTGATGGAGGGCGGGAGGCCTTTAGTTTGATGGAGGGGCGGAAGGAGGCCTTTAGTTTGATGGAGGGGCGGAAGGAGGCCTTTAGTTTGATGGAGGGGCGGAAGGAGGCCTTTAGTTTGATGGAAGGAGGCCTTTAGTTTGATGGAGGGGAAGGAGGCCTTTAGTTTGATGGAGGGGCGGAAGGAGGCCTTTAGTTTGATGGAGGGGCGGAAGGAGGCCTTTAGTTTGATGGAGGGGCGGAAGGAGGCCTTTAGTTTGATGGAGGGGCGGAAGGAGGCCTTTAGTTTGATGGAGGGGCAGAAGGAGGCCTTCAGTTTGATGGAAGGGCAGAAGGAGGCCTTCAGTTTGATGGAGGGGCAGAAGGAGGCCTTTAGTTTGATGGAGGGGCGGAAGGAGGCCTTTAGTTTGATGGAGGGGCAGAAGGAGGCCTTTAGTTTGATGGAGGGGCAGAAGGAGGCCTTTAGTTTGATGGAGGGCGGAAGGAGGCCTTTAGTTTGATGGAGGGGCAGAAGGAGGCCTTTAGTTTGATGGAGGGGCAGAAGGAGGCCTTTAGTTTGATGGAGGGGCGGAAGGAGGCCTTTAGTTTGATGGAGGGGCGGAAAGAGGCCTTTAGTTTGATTGAGGGGCGGAAGGAGGCCTTTAGTTTGATGGAGGGGCGGAAGGAGGCCTTTAGTTTGATGGAGGGGCGGAAGGAGGCCTTTAGTTTGATGGAGGGGCGGAAGGAGGCCTTTAGTTTGATGGAGGGGCGGAAGGAGGCCTTTAGTTTGATGGAGGGGCGGAAGGAGGCCTTTAGTTTGATGGAGGGGCAGAAGGAGGCCTTCAGTTTGATGGAAGGGCAGAAGGAGGCCTTTAGTTTGATGGAGGGGCAGAAGGAGGCCTTTAGTTTGATGGAGGGGCGGAAGGAGGCCTTCAGTTTGATGGAGGGCGGAAGGAGGCCTTCAGTTTGATGGAGGGGCGGAAGGAGGCCTTTAGTTTGATGGAGGGGCGGAAGGAGGCCTTTAGTTTGATGGAGGGGCGGAAGGAGGCCTTTAGTTTGATGGAGGGGCGGAAGGAGGCCTTTAGTTTGATGGAGGGGCGGAAGGAGGCCTTTAGTTTGATGGAGGGGCGGAAGGAGGCCTTTAGTTTGATGGAGGGGCGGAAGGAGGCCTTCAGTTTGATGGAGGGGCAGAAGGAGGCCTTCAGTTTGATGGAGGGGCAGAAGGAGGCCTTTAGTTTGATGGAGGGGCGGAAGGAGGCCTTTAGTTTGATGGAGGGGCTGAAGGAGGCCTTTAGTTTGATGGAGGGGCAGAAGGAGGCCTTTAGTTTGATGGAGGGCGGAAGGAGGCCTTTAGTTTGATGGAGGGGCAGAAGGAGGCCTTTAGTTTGATGGAGGGGCAGAAGGAGGCCTTTAGTTTGATGGAGGGGCGGAAGGAGGCCTTTAGTTTGATGGAGGGGCGGAAAGAGGCCTTTAGTTTGATTGAGGGGCGGAAGGAGGCCTTTAGTTTGATGGAGGGGCGGAAGGAGGCCTTTCACTTTAATTTCAGTGGCATGTCTCTAATTAAATCAGAAGAGTTGGTCTAGCCTATACCCCCTTCTGTGATTCCAAGTGGAAACTGACTCTGCAAGCGGTGGACAAAGGGACAGAAGCTTAGCTAGCAGACAGCCCATGTTGGCCTTTTGTAGATAGCAGTGTGTGTATAAGTCTATGGGGAAGAGGAGATGGATTTGGTATTGCACAAACCCACTTTGTCTGCCGTTGATAAGATATAAAGGTTTAGGGCTTTTCACATCTGAAAAACATCCTCTTCTCCTTCTCTGTTCCTTACACAGGGTACGGTAACATTGCCCCAAGCACGGAGGGCGGGAAGATTTTCTGTATCCTGTATGCAATATTCGGCATCCCTCTGTTTGGGTTTCTGCTAGCCGGTGTGGGGGACCAGCTAGGGACCATTTTTGTGAAAAGCATTGCGAAGGTGGAGAAAATGTTCAGAGTAAGTTCACAGCATACAGTAAGTTCACAGCATGAACAGTATGAATAATGATGATGCTATTTTCATGTACTATAAGAATAATTATTGAATATCAAAATAACTTTTAAATGTGAGATGGTGATAGGCTAGAGACCTCAAACTCAACTCTGGACCTCCAAGCCAGTTCCACTGCATTGTCTAATTGCTCCGCTGGGACACCAGGTGGGTGCAATTCATTATCAGGTAGAACCGAAACAGCAGGCTCTGGACCACGTAGGGTAAAGGTTGAATACCCCTGGACTAGAGATTAGAGAGATCTGGGGAATTTCCAAATTGAAAGTGAAATTTTGCACATACTGAGTGAGGTATTATCCTCTGTTAATGATGTATGGGGTCTACATTATTGCTTGTTAATGAGCAGGGGGCGATGGCTGTCATGCTTTACTCTGATTGGCCCAACAGCTCCAATCTGTCCTGTGGGGTTTTATAGTGTTGCAGTCAAACAGGAATACCTGGGGGGTATTCATTACGCCTCGCAACGGAAACCCTTCACTGTTTAAGAATCAAACGGAAAGAAATGGGTAGGGACCTACCTAAATTTGTGCAATAGAAACTCGTATTCATTGCAAAACATTTTGAACAGACTAAACGTTTTGCAACAATCTGCATAATGAATATACCCCTGGGGTGAAAGCTGTACTGAGTGAGCTATGCCTCTGTGACAGCCCACAGCCACAACCATCGTTATGTCTCATTTGATCTAATCAGGCATCTTATGCATCTTTAGTTCATCACTAGGCGGTGTCAGAGTGGATAAATAGATGCCACCTTGTTAGAGTCACAAATGTCATCACTAGAACTCAGTAGGGATGCCACCACAGAACGACAACACACTGTGTGCCTTCTGTTAAAATGACCTCCATCGCCTCCACTGTGTGTGTGCGCCTGTTTGTGTGTGTGTGTGCGCCTGTTTGTGTGTGTATCCTCTTCTCCTCCCCCAGCGCAAACAGAACCAAATCAGCCAGACAAAGATCCGAGTGGCCTCCACGTTACTCTTCATCCTGGCGGGCTGCATCCTCTTCGTCACCATCCCTGCAGTCATCTTCAAACACATAGAAGGCTGGACAGGACTGGAGGCCATTTACTTTGTTGTCATCACTCTGACAACTATTGGAATAGGAGACTATGTGGCAGGTGAGAGCTAGCATATTTCTGTACTGTAGGCAGTGAAAGTGCCATAAACAGATGTTTATCTGATAATGATCTCTAAATTGCTGCCATTTTGAGTCAGACATCACGGTATAAGCTTTATACTAAGACATCATAAAGGCTCATAGAGTACATGCTTAAAACAACTAATAAAGCATTTAAATTAAAGTGTTACCCGCACACTGCTCTTGCTCTGACGAAGGCCTTGTGGTCGATACGTAGAGCTTATTAAAGAGCAGTGATGCTATCAAGAGCAGTGTGCGGGTTTCTTCTTTTTTCTCATCTTATTCAACTATTACCATGCACTTGTGAAAAAGATCAGATCAGATGTGCTCGTGCCTTTTTTGAATATATTACCACATTTATCATTCTAACAACTGTTTGTACCCATTCATTTAGCTTTAATAAACTCTATTATGGTTGGAGGAGGTGTCTGTCATTTCTTCCTGCTGTGCCATTTCTACTGTGGCTATATATTTATCATTCATGGAGGGGTCTTAGTGAACGTGGAGAGGGTTCATAATGTGAAAAGCGATTGTCTATTGCCTTGGTGAAATTGATGTCCATTACCAGGCTGTCATAGCTCGGTCTCTCTGACAGAGCTGCTGCCGCACCCTACTTATCATTTATTTTCCAATCGCTCTTTGACACACAAATGCTTATCTTCAGAAAATTAGCTTTGGTCGTTTCTGTTCTCTGGATTTTTGACTGTAACTACCAACTGGATACCACGAAAAAGGGGTCAAAAATAAATAATAAAATAAATATGTTCCAAAATAATCTGACTATCAGGGCTGTTTTCATTAGGCACCAAACGGAAGAAAATGAACTGAAACATGGAGGGACTGCATATCCAATAAGAAACACACATTTTTAGTTTCAGTTAAAAAATATTTTGATATGGTTGGCACTCCTGAACATGACCCAGGTCTCATCATGCTGACCGTTTCATTGTTTGTTTACATCCTACAGGAGGGGACCGGAGGGTGGAGTATCGTAATTGGTATAGACCACTGGTGTGGTTCTGGATCCTGGTGGGTTTGGCTTATTTCGCTGCTGTGCTGAGTATGATCGGTGACTGGCTGAGGGTTCTGTCCAAGAAGACAAAAGAGGAGGTAAGATGATATGACTACGGTATACTACTATGGTATAGAACTGCAATGTTGTAGTTGAATACTACATGGGCTTATGTATTAAAACATTTTCACCCAACTTTTAACCTAAATCCAATGACGATGTGAAATGTTTTGTGGATTTCACGTTGAATGCACGTTGGTTTGCCAACTCAACCAAATGTTGAGACGTTGAACTAACGTATGTGCCCAGTGGGTAATTACTTTCACCAATTCTGTAAACTATTCCTTTAAAGGTAATAGTCGGTTAATTTGGATTGTCATGCGTTATAGTATTTCATGGTGTGAAATGACCTTGGTTTTATCTTGACATGCACAAGGTCGGTGAGATCAAGGCCCACGCGGCTGAGTGGAAGGCCAACGTGCGCGCCGAGTTCCGGGAGACGCGGCGCCGCCTGAGCGTGGAAGTCAGTGACAAGCTCCAGCGGGCCGCCACCATCCGTAGCATGGAGCGCCGTCAGCTGGGCCTGGACCAGCGGGCCGTCTCCATGGACATGCTCTCCCCGGAACGCCGTGCCGTCTTCAACAGCCTGGACACCAACCCCTACAAGACCTCGTCCCAGGAGAGCATTGATACCAAGATCAACAACCTGCGTCTGAGAGGGGCCGAGTGTGATCCACACCGGTCTGACAATGTGGCCGCCTCGGAGGACAACATCTTTAATCGCTTGGGCTCTGTCACCAAGCTGGCCAGGAGGAGCAAGAACCGCGAGCTGAAGAAAAACATCCCAGATGAACTACGATGCAGGCCCTATAGTACTCCGCCCATGGAGATAGGGGAGAGGAAGGAGGAAGAGGAGCAAGATGAGGGATTAGACAAAGAGTTCAACACCAGCCTGTCCAATCTGCCGCTGTTCGTGGAAGTGTGCAAGCCCCAGAACGGTTTTACAGTACCATTCATACCACTACAGACCAAAGATAAAGAAACTGAGGAGGAGACATTTCAACTTGAAGAAAAGGAGCTGCATATCCAGATGGATCCTTAAGACTGTTGGCTGTTTCTCCTGAGAATATTACGTTTTAAACATCACTACCGTATGTGCCTTACATCTCTCTCACTCCTCTGTGCTTGATATTGGGGGAACAGTTGTCCCTGTGTGCTATGTAATGTTATTCAATATTCACTGTGCCGTAATAACCTGAAGTTAAGACATGGGCATCATCAGTTTCTACAATCACGTGGTAAAATATTGAGATTTGGTGTTCTTGTGGTACAGAACAACCAAAATGATGGTCATGTTTATTTTGAGGGAAGAGAAGATGGCTGCTAATCAGAAGAGTCAATGATAAAGTAAATAAAATGCAGTAGCAGACTGCTATGATGTCTCTTTGGGGAGGGTCGGACCTATATGCACATACTATTTAGGACTATCAAAGTCCACTATCTGAGGTCATTTTAGGACCAAAGAACTGAGCTGCTGAGAGAAGAACAAACATTGTGAAAGACTGGAGAGTAACTCAGATTTGGTCATTTGGTCTCATTCCATCACAATACATAAACTATGAAAAATGGATAAAAAAAGGAATAAACACAGCCACATTGTGTGTGCATGTTACATGAGCTAAGCTGTTTAATGTCTAAGTGTATGACTACGCTACCAACTTCATGAACTGTCTTTAAAACTTGAATCTCAGGGCTTGTGGTCCTAATGTTGTCGTTGAAATGTGACTAAAGGATGCTGCATTCACACTTTGTGAAAGAGGAGCTTTGGCTGCACTTAGAATGGCTTTCAGAAGATGACAGTTTATGACAATGGAGCAGAAGATTAGCCACAATGCAAGGAAGGAGAAAATGCCCCTAATTGCACAGACAGGATACTGTCAAATTTGAGAATTTGGGACACAGAGGTTCTTTGGCGGTAACATGTATGATTAAAAAAATCCAAGGATTTGCTTGAATACAGTGTGTTACTCTGAGATGACATCTTTGTTATACATAGTGTACCATGTTACATTGATGTGTTCTATAAAGAACATTGTGTTCTGACAGATGAGGGATAATGACACTGAAAACATGCACGAATCAACTTTGCATTTCAATTGTGGTTTACTAATAGTATTATAATAATCTAATTACAAACCCTTTAAGATGCATGGGTTAAATAACATTACCTCTATGTATATCTCGCTCAATTTCTCACCTGCGCGCACGTGCACACTTCATACACGCATATACACACCTAAATTTGAATTCCTTGTGTTTGCATTGATATGGGTGCAGAATTAGCATGGTGTGAATGCAGCAAAGGACTCTCAATGCTATAACGCTACAAAGAAATGCATATTAAAAAAGACATGGAACACAAAAGCATGCTATTTTGCAAAAATATTAATGCTATATGGAAGTGATTGTATACCACCACTTGCTTCAGAAGAGGACGGTTAGCATAGCATTTTTAACTGCCCATGTTGATCTAGCATGGGCTACACCTGCTCACTATTTGGACGTTGTTCACAGTATTACTTGTGCCACCATTACATTAAATGTAGTGAGTGCCTTTTGGAAATAAATATCACTGAATGAAGTGCTATTGGGAGTTGCTTGTTTTTTCCTTCGAGCGTAGAGTTATTGTGTTGTCAACATCACTATTTCTCAGTCTACCTTATCAGAGGTTTTCATCAAGCTGGAAAAAGGAAGTATCCAGCCGTGTATCGCTTTCACTCTCATTGGCAATGACCTTGTTGGAACACAAACAAACAATCCCCTCTTGAGGCCATCTGTGCCCGCCCCTCATAACACCCCCTGTTTAATCTTCAGGGCTGTTTCCTGCTATGAAACCATGTATAGATCATTTTGATATAAAACCCTCTTTTATACTGATCAATATCTCCCATCCCAGTTAGGTGTTGCTGTTCATCTTAGAGGATGTACAGTCTTTGTAGAATAGTGAATTTGAGGGTAATAACAGCACTAGCAAAGAGTTAAACATCAGACAACAGCAGAGGAAAGCTAAATTATGTAGCAACTACAAAGAGTGTACTCTTGGTCTCGCATGAAAGTTGTTGCGAAGCTGTGGAGAAAGATGGCAGATTGCAGCAGGAGCTTTGGTGTTTTATTTCGAATGGAACATGGAAACTACAGAGTGCATGCAAATCAATTGCAGGTTAATTGAAGAGGATGGGTGCCAATGTAGTGCAAGATTGTGCTGCGTGGCTGTCTCTATCTATCAGGCTGGTATACAGGGACACCTCCATAACAAACAGAGATCTAGTGCCAGTGTTGGCAGCTATGTGCGTTATTGAGCCATGAAAAGCTCAAAGAAGCCGGAACCTGTCAGTGTTATTGACATTAATGACCTCCATTGTTGCCTGAGTTTGAACGAACTGCACTGTAGATGGAGATGGGTTATTGTCTTGCCTGATAATGGTCAGGTAAATCAACTCATAAAGCTTGACTGAGCAAAATATGAGGCATTTATAAGTGATATTCTTCAAAAATCAATTGGTATATATCATGAATTTGAATTACAATAAAGGGCTGTAACTATCTCAGGAGGTCTTCAGGGCATAAGGTTGAAATGAACAGGCCTTTGGGGCATAAGGTCAAAATTAGCAGGCCTTTGGGGCATAAGGTTAAAATTAGCAGGCCTTTGGAGCATAAGGTTAAAATTAGCAGGCCTTTGGGGCATAAGGTTGAAATTAGCATATTTCCAAGATGTGATGGGAGTTTTAGTACCCACTTCAGACAGATCGCACACTGGCAGTTCTTATAGACACACATCCTCCTACATTCTGTCTATCCTCATCAACAGCTACAGAGCAGTGGTAACAACACCACTGATCCAAGAACATCACATCTATTGAGCTTTCTTCCTGTGAGGTTGCTAGAAATAGGCTTACAGATTATAGCAGGGGACTTGGGTGAGACATTCAATTAACAGTGATTGCTCCTGTGTATTTTGATGTAAACCTGGCTAGGGTAAAATCATGTAATGGAAAGAAACAATAAAAGCAGGTGTGATATTTTATCCACTTTTTTTAACGCTGTTAAACATCAAACCAATCAGATTTTCTATTATATTAAATTCACATAGAAATATGGGTTATAGATCTATCATTCTACTTGAAAGCAAGTCTAAGACGCTGTAGGTCTGTTCTATGTGCACTATTTCTATGCTTCCCATTCATAAGTTCTTGTTTTTGCGTCTTTACTTTCAGTTTTGTACTATATATTTCTGCATAGTGCAATTTTAAAGGTCATAGATCCTAGCCAATCCCCGACATGGAATATAAATCACATGGCTGTACAAATATTACCTCGCTTCTTTATGTGTCTGTCATTGCCAAGTCTGCAGCCACAGTGAGGAACATAGCTGGGTTCAGGTTATAGGTCACAGCACCAATTCACTTCTAACCCACCCGGGAGATGTGTTGTTGAATAAACCACCAACTATATCCACAGCCAACTAAACACAAATCTCTACAGGCAAGCACATCAGATATAATATTTAGGATCATTGAAAGTGTTGGTGAACTTTACCGCTCCTGCTACCTAAAACTATCATTCCACAGGCTCACTGGCCTCACTGTCAGTCTATCTGTGACTAATATTAATATCCCACAGGTCAGCGACTTCCAGGGTGTTCACCGGAGTTCCACACAGAGGTATTGCCTTGGCAGTGTGGCTATGAGGACAGAGGGAATATCACTGAACAGTGAACACACACACACACACACACACACACACACACACACACACACAGATGCTTACAAACTTGTGCATGCATAAGCTCCCGTGTACACACTCACACACACACACACACACACACACACACACACACACACACACACACACACACACACACACACACACACACAAACAGCATATGTTTTACTATCCTTGTTGGGACCTCAAATTCCATTCAAATTTCAATTTTCCCTAAACCCTAACCCCGAAGGAACTTTGAAGTGAAACACGGTCCATTCTGATTTCTGCTCCCTCACCCTTCACATCCTCAACCCTCAGTCACTCAGCCAGTGCCAGCCAGTACCAGTCATGTAGACTGAAGACCAGCTGTTATGCCTCAGTGCCATATGGTCACCTCAGGCCTCCTCCTTCAGCGATGTATCAAAGTGATGAATGAATCCTGATGTTTAGCAGCTTGGACTGAGGTGATTTCCTTCTATCAACTCCCAGGATATCTGTCAGTAGGGGAACGGCCATAGAATCACAATTGCTTTTCGCCAGTCACGACTTACGAGTGTAGCCAACTCTGACAGTGTTATGTTAGCACTGCAGCAGAAAAAAGGAGTGGTCCTGTGAGGGACAGAACTGGGAAGAATGTACAAGGATCAGAGACTCGAGAGTCACATTGACTTGGCTGATTTGGCCCTGAGCTTGATCTGTGCTTTATCTCAGCACTCTGAGTTCTATTCTACAACACCACCCTCTAACAGGGACACACACACACCTCACACACCTCGCTCACATGAAGACACACATGTACAGGATTTAGAGTCCTTGACAAGGTGCGCCAAAGAAATCACGCAATGTGTGATGCGGCAAGGTGTGTGGTTGCCATGGAAACCGGTATCCATGTAAATCTCAGCCAATTGGGCTGAGTGAGTTTCTGCCTTTCCATGATAAGCCGACAAACTCACCATTCGCCTACGCAAACACTTTCTACACCACAGTTATTTTTTTTACAGGGATTTTCAATAGTTAACATGTTAGATGAATGCACCACATGAGAAAATCAATATAGTGCATTAAGTATAATATCTGTACTGAGGCTGACTCTTGCCTTGCCACACCTCTGTCTCAGAGGACAAGATGTTTTCTTTCCTGTAAAGTGTTTAGCCAGGCCTCTCCACCATGGCAGGGTCGCACCCCCCTTCTTCACAACTATTTTGTCACATACACTGAAATTAGACAAACTATTTGAGTTTTAGCAACCAGGAAATGGTGCAGCGATTTCTGCATAGGTCAATTTAAAGGTTACAGATCCCAGGCAATCTCTGACATGAAATATAAACCATATAGCTGTACAAATATTACCCTGTTTCATTACATGCCTGTCATTGTCTTGTCTGCAGCCACAGTGAGGAACACAGCTGGGCAGCCTGCTGCAACAGACATAACAAGAGGAGGAAAATAATAGGTTAAGAAAAAAGGGTCGCTTCCCCTTCTTCTGGGTCTCCCCCGTTCTTCTGGGTCTCCCCCTTCTTCTGGGTCTCCCCCCTTCTTCTGGGTCTCCCCCCTTCTTCTGGGTCTCCCCCTTCTTCTGGGTCTACCCCCTTCTTCTGGGTCTCTCCCTTCTTCTGGGTCTCCCCCTTCTTCTGGGTCTCCCCCCTTCTTCTGGGTCTCCCCCTTCTTCTGGGTCTCCCCCTTCTTCTGGGTCTACCCCCTTCTTCTGGGTCTCCCCCTTCTTCTGGGTCTCCCCCCTACTTCTGGGTCTCCCCCCTTCTTCTGGGTCTACCCCCTTCTTCTGGGTCTCCCCCTTCTTCTGGGTCTCCCCCCTTCTTCTGGGTCTCCCCCTTCTTCTGGGTCTCCCCCCTTCTTCTGGGTCTCCCCCCTTCTTTGCATGGCTCCTCCCTTCTTCACTCATATAGAGGATCAATACTTCTGTAATGACAGATAAATGTTCCATGTTTATAATACCACCATACAGCAACCCCTATATCAGATTATTCAGAACACTTATTGCTGTCCTTTATAAAATAAATTACAATAACTTTGATTAGAGTGTACAGACGCAGACATACAGATGCAGATACTGATGCTAAACGCAATCCCTAATGCATCCATGTGTAGCACATGGAGATGTCCTCAGCCTTAAGTAGAGTATTCTTTATTATTCACAGGGGGCAATTCATTTTGCAGCACGTAGTAAAAACACATTGAACACATATCAAAACAAGGCATACAGCAACATGTACACAACTAGCAGTAATACTACAGGTCATTGAGGAAGATGATAGCAGAACGATAGTTTAAGCCTATTGTTTTTAAACGTGGGGAGCCTGTATATAAGCTCTGAGGGAAGCAACATAAATTAATCAAAGAAGAGATGTTGAGAGTCCCTCGGAATGGATTGTGCCTTCCTGCACAGTGTGACTAGTGTCTGACACAGGTGAGAAAGGCCAGTTGTGTTCCTTCCTGCTACCTAGTTTTACAATGTTACCCAGCCTGCTCTTACTCTTTACATTGAGATGACCAAAACAGCAGATCATATTAAATGTTAAAATGGATTAAATTAACGACCTGTAAAATATTGTCATCATCTACCAGGAAGGATCTTCTATTAGGAAGAAACACTGATTTCACTTTGCACAGATAGCATCCACATTGGCCTCAAAACTCGGTTTGCTGTCAAGGAAAGTGCCAACATATTTGAATCGATCAACGGTCTCACTGGCTCACCATCTATCACAGTCTGTATCTGTGGCAGTCAATAGCCATATCCTTGGTTTTCTTGACATTAAGATCTAAGTTGGAACGGTCAAGCCATCCAAAAAACTCCTCCACCACTGGGTCATGGCTCGCCTCCTCATCCTGTAAAAAACTCCTCCACCACTGGGTCATGGCTCGCCTCCTCATCCTGTAAAAAACTCCTCCACCACTGGGTCATGGCTCGCCTCCTCATCCTGTAAAAAACTCCTCCACCACTGGGTCATGGCTCGCCTCCTCATCCTGTAAAAAACTCCTCCACCACTGGGTCATGGCTCGCCTCCTCATCCTGTAAAAACTCCTCCACCACTAGGTCATGGCTCGCCTCCTCATCCTGTAAAAAAAAAAACTCCTCCACTGTAAAAACTCCTCCACCACTGGGTCATGGCTCGCCTCCTCATCCTGTAAAAACTCCTCCACCACTGGGTCATGGCTCGCCTCCTCATCCTGTAAAAACTCCTCCACCACTGGGTCATGGCTCGCCTCCTCATCCTGTAAAAAACTCCTCCACCACTGGGTCATGGCTCGCCTCCTCATCCTGTAAAAACTCCTCCACCACTGGGTCATGGCTCGCCTCCTCATCCTGTAAAAACTCCTCCACCACTGGGTCATGGCTCGCCTCCTCATCCTGTAAAAACTCCTCCACCACTGGGTCATGGCTCGCCTCCTCATCCTGTCCTCCTCCACCACTGGGTCATGGCTCGCCTCCTCATCCTGTAAAAACTCCTCCACCACTGGGTCCTCGCCTCCTCATCCTGTAAAAACTCCTCCACCACTGGGTCATGGCTCGCCTCCTCATCCTGTAAAAACTCCTCCACCACTGGGTCATGGCTCGCCTCCTCATCCTGTAAAAAACTCCTCCACCACTGGGTCATGGCTCGCCTCCTCATCCTGTAAAAAACTCCTCCACCACTGGGTCATGGCTCGCCTCCTCATCCTGTAAAAAACTCCTCCACCACTGGGTCATGGCTCGCCTCCTCATCCTGTCCACCAAAACTAAAAACCTCCACCACTGGGTCATGGCTCGCCTCCTCATCCTGTAAAAAACTCCTCCACCACTGGGTCATGGCTCGCCTCCTCATCCTGTAAAAAACTCCTCCACCACTGGGTAATGGCTCGCCTCCTCATCCTGTAAAAAACTCATGATAACCGAGTTGTCTGCAAACTTCATGATATGTCTTGTTGTGATTACTCTGCGGTACAAACAACAGTGGGGAAAGGACGCACCCTTGTGGTGAACCAGTTGAGGAGAATAGTGGGCTGGATAGGGAACCATTGACTCTCAGCCTTAAAGTTCTATTGGTTCAAAAGTCAATCAACCAGCTGATTTTGTTAGATCAAAATTGGACAAAAGCCTTTCTGCTGAGACGTGATTGTATATAATTTAAAGCTGAAGAGAAGTCAACAAATAGTATTCTGGCATGGGTCTTACTTCTCTCAAGATGTTTAAGGACAGTTAAGAAGAGTGATAGTTGCAACTTCCTAGCAACGGTCATCGAAATTGTTAAAAATATTTTTAAATACAATTCTAATAAATTCAACAGCGGGACAAAGGATGAAGATACTCTTAGAATGATTACAAATCATCAGATATTGACTGAATTATAGCACATAAAACATTTTACTGGCACAGACTAACAATGAATGGAAATCATAGATTTTGGTGGGAATTCAGATATTCAATTTGTCAAATGTCACTTTTTCTTAGATTTCTTTTATTTATTTAGTCACATTCACAGGGTACAGTGACATGTAGTTGCAGGGTACAGTGACATGTAGTTGCAGGGTACAGTGACATGTAGTTGCAGGGTACAGTGACATGTAGTTGCAGGGTACAGTGACATGTAGTTGCAGGGTACAGTGACATGTAGTTGCAGGGTACAGTGACATGTAGTTGCAGGGTACAGTGAAATGTAGTTGCAGGGTACAGTGACATGTAGTTGCAGGGTACAGTGACATGTAGTTGCAGGGTACAGTGAAATGTAGTTGCAGGGTACAGTGACATGTAGTTGCAGGGTACAGTGACATGTAGTTGCAGGGTACAGTGACATGTAGTTGCAGGGTACAGTGACATGTAGTTGCAGGGTACAGTGACATGTAGTTGCAGGGTACAGTGACATGTAGTTGCAGGGTACAGTGACATGTAGTTGCAGGGTACAGTGACATGTAGTTGCAGGGTACAGTGAAATGTAGTTGCAGGGTACAGTGACATGTAGTTGCAGGGTACAATGACATGTAGTTGCAGGGTACAGTGAAATGTATTTGCAGGGTACAGTGAAATGTATTTGCAGGGTACAGTGAAATGTAGTTGCAGTGTACAGTGAAATTCTTCATCTCTGAGTTCTAACAATGCAAGTGTGAATGAAACAATAACAAATAAATCCAAATCTAGTAATAATAACAACGTATACTGTAGATGTTTTCAAATGATATATATCAATGTCCACTGGGGGGTGGGCAGGGTCATTGTCCGTTGAGAGGGGATAAAATATCGGTGGCTGAGGTCCCTGATGATCTTCTTGGCCTTCGTGCACCTAATGGTGGGTTCGGCTGAGTGTACCACACTCTGTAGCGCCTTGCAGTCAGCGGCAGTGGAGTTGCTGTACTAGGCTGTGATGCAGTCTGATAGTATGCTCTCGATGGTGTTCCTGTAGAACACTGTGAGGGCCCCCTGGGATAGGCCGAATTTCTTCCTTCACCACGGTGTCCATGTGATTAGACTATTTCAGCTCCTCTGAGATGTGTACACAGAGGAACCTGACGCTTTTGAACGTCTCCACTGAGGCCCAGTTGAGGAGGATGGGGGTGTGCCCAGCCTGATTCCTCCTGAAGTCCACAATCAGCTCCTTTATTTTTCTGAAGTTGAGAGAGAGGTTATTTACCTGGCACCATGATGTCAGAGTGCCCAACTCCACCCTGTAGGCCATCTCGTCGTTGTTGGTAATCAGGTCCACAACTGTCATGTCATCAGCGAATTTAGAACTGTGTGAGGCCACACAGTTGTGGGTATACAGAGAGTACAGTAGGGGACTGAGGATGCACCCTTGTGGGGTCCCCATATTGAGGATTAGTGTGGAGGAGGTAATGTTGTCTACTGTACCTTCACCACCTGGGGGTGGCCCGTCAGGAAGTCCAGGACCCAGTTGCATAGGGAGGAGTTCAGTCCTAGTGCCGTGAACTTTTTGGTGAGCTTAGAGGGCACTATAGTATTGAAGGCAGAGCTGTAGTCGATGAACAGCATCCTTACATATGCATTCCTCTTGTCTAGGTGGGTGAGGGCAGTGCGCCATGAAATGGTGATTGCGTCGTCCGTGGATCTGTTGGGCGATAGGCGAATTGGAGAGGGTTGACTGTGTCGGGGAAGGAGGAGGTGATGTGGTCTTTGACTAGCCTCCCAAAGCACTTTATTATGATGGAATTGAGTGCTACAGGTCGGTGGTCATTCAGTTCAGTTGCTTTCTTTTTCTTGGCCATGGGGATGATAGTGGACATCTTGAAGGGATAACAGCCTGAGTTAGAGAGAGATGTCAGAAAACTAAAAAACTGACTGGTTTGCACATGCTCTGATGGCGCGGCTAGGGATGCCGTCTGGCCAGGCAGCCTTGCGAGGGTTAAAATTTGAATGACCTCCAAACATCCTCCATGGAGACTGTAAGCACATAACCCTCATTGTCCTCAGGGGCTCTCCTCAGCTGCTCAGAGTCGTTTTGCTCTAAGCGTGAGAAAAAGCTGTTTAGCTCATCCGGTAAGGCGGTGTTGGGGTCCACGGCATGACATACAGTACGCCTCATATGCGTCCCGCTGAATTGTACCTCCATTTTGTCTCTATACGTGTGTCTCGCCATATTGATCAATCTGCATAGGTCGTATTTGTACTGTTTTACCATACAATTGTCCCTGGTCTCTCCTTCAGTTTCCCGACAAGGCTGCCATCAATCCACAGTTTTTGATTCGGATAAGTTTTGAAAGACACTATCGGTATCACATCATCTATGCATCCGGTTACTGAGTCAGCGTATTCATTGATGTTATCCCCAGAGTGACCCGGAACATATTCCAATCTACACGATCAAAACATTCAGAATCCTTGGAGCAAGGATTCTGATTGGTCAGACCAGCGTTGTACAGACCTGTCCATTGAAACTTCCCTCTTTGAGTCTTTGTTTGTAGGCGGGGAGGAGCAAAATTGAGTCACAGTCAGAAAAGAAAGAGGTATGGGAGATGGCCTTATACCCGTGTCGAAAAGGCTTGTAGCAGTGGTCCAGCATAGAATCTACGAGAGTTGGACAGTACATTTATTTGATAGTAATTCAGGAGCACAGTTCTCGATTTACTTTTGTTTAAGCAACAATTAATACAGCCTCTGCGTAAGCAGTCTCCAGTTTGTTCAGTCTCCAATGAAGATCTTTGAGAGTATTTTTAGTGTCGGCTTGGGGCGGGATGTACACAGCCGTGGTGATAATCCCTGAGAACTGTCTCTGAAGGGTGACATTTGATGACCAGGTTTTCCAAGTTGGGAGAACAGAAGTTCCTGTACGTTTCCTCCATCGCACCACTTGTTAGCTCTCTGCTTTTGTTCACTTCCTATTCTCTCGATGAACTGTCAAACCCGGTCGTTGTATATCATCTGTTTGGATGTCAGAGGAAAGCAGGTCTCAGAAGAACAGAGTATGTTGCAGAATCTGATGTCCCTCCGGAAGACGATCCTCACTCTGAGTTTGTCAGGTTTATTCACTAATGATGAAACATTGGTGAGCAGTATGCTCGATAATGGAGGTAGGGTCACCTGGAGTCTCAATCTCACGAATACCACCCCACGTCTGCCTCTCCATCAACATCTTTGTACACTGGGTGTATTTGCATATATGACAACATTAACATAAAGGGGAGGAATATGGCTGCAACCACCAAACACTTGCTCTGTTTACCCTACCTGCACTCACATGCGCTGTCTAGACTGCCTCATTAATTATTGTTGTTGTCACGTTCTGTTGCATAATTCAACAAGTGTGTCAATAGCAGGAAACCCTTGGATTAAAAATCAACACGCATGGCTCTAGATTACACCTACCTAAACACACTTTACATTGTTTGCCAGTGTTCATTTTCAGATGTTTCTTCCATTTCACAGCATCTAATTTGTAAACATTTGAACTGCATTAAAGTACAACTTTTTTTCAATTCCGCAAAAAATGAACTCCAATCAAAATGAAGTTATTTTTCTTCTCTTTTTGTGATGTAAGTGTTGAGACTTTGCATTAAATCCTGATGAAGCTTTCCTTTAGAATCAACTATTTCTGCGGTCGTAACGTTAACGGGAAAAAACAACAGAGGTTGACAGAGGAGGGTCACGTGTTTGTAAAGTAGAGGCCACAGGTCGGGCATTTTCACTTAGGGGTGTGCTCACTTTTGTTGCCAGCGGTTTAGACATTAATGGCTGTGTGTTGAGTTATTTTGAGGGGACAGCAAATTTACACTGTTATACAAGCTGTACACTCACTACTTTACATTGTAGCAAAGTGTCATTTCTTCAGTGTTGTCACATGAAAAGATATACTCAAATATTTACAAAAATGTGAGGGGTGTACTGACTTTTGTGATATACTGTATATACATATATGTACATTTTTCTGCATATCTAAGCTCTTGAGCTGTCTGTATCCTCCTAAAGCAAACTAAATACGCTTCTTTGCATCTCTGCTAAAATCTGGGTAAAGATTGAAAGGAATGAGTCTTATTCAGTACATTTAGTTATTGCTTAACGTCTACCAACCTTGCCAGCAGACATGCCAGCTAAGACAGTTAGACAAGCTAGCTACTCTAACTTGATTGATAGCCTGAAATGACTTCTTGGTAGCTAGTTATGAGGTTGGGAGTTTGGGAACCTATCTGGGCCAGCTAAAACCAACTTCATAATATTCCTAGGTAGCTAGTAGTATTACAGAGAAACACTTAAAAAAAGATATATATATATATATATTTTAAACAGGACAAGTCTGAGGGAACACGTGCCCCTGTAACCCCCGTGGGCAAATATATATTTCACTTCTCCTACCTGTCAGTATATGGAGGTTAGTGTGAGTTGGAGGTGATGATGAGGTCTTTCTCTTTGCACAGTAAATCGATAGAAACTATAAGAGGCTCATCCTCATCTATAGCTGAACAAAGGGAGCTGTCCTCTGTGAAGCTGTTTAGCCAGAAGAAAACTAGAGAAAGTGGTTTGGAAATACATTCTAGGGGGATAAAAATATCAAAGACAAAAAGCCACTGTCAGCGGGATGAAAGAGTGAGGGAGAGAGACGTTTAGGGAGGGGGCCACAGAACATCATACAAACAATGATGGAGAGAATGTGAGGGAGGGAGAGAGACGTTTAGGGAGGGGGCCACAGAACATCATACGAACAATGATGGAGAGAATGTGAGGGAGGGAGAGAAACGTTTAGGGAGGGGGCCACAGAACATCATACGAACAATGATGGAGAGAATGTGAGGGAGGGAGAGAGACGTTTAGGGAGGGGGCCACAGAACATCATACGAACAATGATGGAGAGAATGTGAGGGAGGGAGAGATGGAGAGAGATCCACAGCGGAACAAAGAAGGACCTACAATGGAGAATAGAAACATCCATCCATCCAACTCACTTGGTGGCTACTGCTGGGCTGTGACCATAAGAGTTCCTGTGGAAAATGATAACCATTAAATTAAATCCATTTTATGAATGAGGAAGAGAAAAAAGAAAAAAAGATGCATTATTCTCTTAGCCTGGTCCCAGATCCAAAACAGCATTCCTTCCTCTGGGATGCTTCAACAATCAATAATCTAATCAAAAATCTAATCAATAATCAAGACCTTCAATAGAGGCATGCAACCACATGCAAACATATTCAGTTTAATTTCAATATTCTTAAATACATACACACTTCAATCAAGCATCTGATTAGCTTTTTTCCCCCAAACGGGGCTGAAATGTGTTTGTGCTTTCACTTCTCTGGTCCCAGACCTGTTTGTGCTTTCACCTCTCTGGTCCCAGACCTGTTTGTGCTTTCACTTCTCTGGTCCCCAACCTGTTTGTGCTTTCACTTCTCTGGTCCCCAACCTGTTTGTGCTTTCACCTCTCTGGTCCCAGACCTGTTTGTGCTTTCACTTCTCTGGTCCCAGACCTGTTTGTGCTTTCACTTCTCTGGTCCCAGACCTGTTTGTGCTTTCACTTCTCTGGTCCCAGACCTGTTTGTGCTTTCACTTCTCTGGTCCCAGACCTGTTTGTGCTTTCACTTCTCTGGTCCCAGACCTGTTTGTGCTTTCACTTCTCTGGTCCCAGACCTGTTTGTGCTTTCACTTCTCTGGTCCCAAACCTGTTTGTGCTTTCACTTCTCTGGTCCCAAACCTGTTTGTGCATTCACTTCTCTGGTCCCCAACCTGTTTGTGCTTTCACTTCTCTGGTCCCAGACCTGTTTGTGCTTTCACTTCTCTGGTCCCAGACCTGTTTGTGCTTTCACTTCTCTGGTCCCAGACCTGTTTGTGCTTTCACTTCTCTGGTCCCAGACCTGTTTGTGCTTTCACTTCTCTGGTCCCCAACCTGTTTGTGCTTTCACTTCTCTGGTCCCAGACCTGTTTGTGCTTTCACTTCTCTGGTCCCAGACCTGTTTGTGCTTTCACTTCTCTGGTCCCAGACCTGTTTGTGCTTTCACTTCTCTGGTCCCAGACCTGTTTGTGCTTTCACTTCTCTGGTCGCCAACCTGTTTGTGCATTCACTTCTCTGGTCCCCAACCTGTTTGTGCTTTCACTTCTCTGGTCCCAGACCTGTTTGTGCTTTCACTTCTCTGGTCCCAGACCTGTTTGTGCATTCACTTCTCTGGTCGCCAACCTGTTTGTGCATTCACTTCTCTGGTCCCCAACCTGTTTGTGCATTCACTTCCCTGTTCCCAAACCTGTTTGTGCGAATTGAATTGACGTCTGTGCCCAGTGGGTAGTGACAAACCTGGAATGGAATAACAAGTCAAACGTTATGTATTAAATGAAGCGTCTCCAGATATGCTCATAATCTTAACCGAACAGAAAAGACTCCATGTCAATGTAAATTATGTTTATTGGAGGACTATGGCGGAATATTCCCACATCAGACCTCCCTGGTCTTTGCTTTTTGGAAACTTGCCCAGCATGGCCTGGGCTTGATCTTTGATATAAAGAATCTAATTAGTGAGGAGGACAAATCACTTGGATCTATTAGCTTGGGATAATAATAATCCTTGATGCGTTATGTTGCATTAGTCTAGATCTGTGTTTCCTAACCCTGGTCCTGGGAACTCAAATGGGTGTGGGATTTTTAATTATTGGTGACCATTTTAATCCGCTTTGTAGTGCTAGGGCAAAAACCCAAATGTGCACCCTTTTGGCGCCCAAGGACCAGGATTCAGAAACATTGCTCCCCTAGTACCACAACAGTGTTTCCCAACTCCAGTCCTCCAGTACCCCCAACAGTGTTTCCCAACTCCAGTCCTCCAGTACCCCCAACAGTGTTTCCCAACTCCAGTCATCCAGTACCCCCAACCTTGTTTCCCAACTCCAGTCCTCCAGTACCCCCAACCTTGTTTCCCAACTCCAGTCCTCCAGTACCCCCAACCTTGTTTCCCAACTCCAGTCCTCCAGTACCCCCAACCTTGTTTCCCAACTCCAGTCCTCCAGTACCCCCAACCTTGTTTCCCAACTCCAGTCCTCCAGTACCCCCAACCTTGTTTCCCAACTCCAGTCCTCCAGTACCCCCAACCTTGTTTCCCAACTCCAGTCCTCCAGTACCCCCAACCTTGTTTCCCAACTCCAGTCCTCCAGTAACCCCAACAGTGTTTACCCAACTCCAGTCCTCCAGTACCCCCAACCTTGTTTCCCAACTCCAGTCCTCCAGTACCCCCAACAGTGTTTACCCAACTCCAGTCCTCCAGTACCCCCAAACTTGTTTCCCAACTCCAGTCCTCCAGTACCCCCAAAGGTATACATTTTAATTGAAGCCACAGACAAACACACTTGATTAAACTTTTCAACTAATAATCAAGCCCTCAATGAGTTGAATCAGGTGTTAGTCCGGGGCTACAACAATGTGTACTGTTAAGGGTCCTTAAGGACTGGAGGTGGGAAATACTGTTCTAGACGACTGCCAGTAGAGGAATATGCTGTTTCTATTTCCTGAATATCTCTCTTGCTCCTGCATGTTCTCTGCAACCATCTGGCTAAGATATGCAGCAGGCTGCACTGAGCAGGCCAAAGCATCACATCGCTGGGGTTATGCCTAATTCATTTTACGCTTGTATTCCAGTGTAGATTGGGAAACTGGGCTGTCTATTTCATTAGGTTGGTTATTGTCTACCTGAGCCATTGCTCTTGTCTTTCATTACAGTAGGACAAGGAGGCTTTGTTTGCAGTGGGCTTTGTGACATCCTCCTCCTCGTGTGGGTTACTATGTGTGGCAGACTTGGGTCCAAATAGGATTAGTTTTCTTTCAAACACTTTATCTGTGCTCGATTGAGCTCGCTTGGCACAATGGAATCCAATTTAATTGTTCCAATAGTGCAAACCCTGCTTATTCGGTACTCCAAGCAGGCTTAACTTAACGCTGAGAGAGAATGAATGCTATTTTAAGCGCAGGCCAGATTCTGTCTGGGGAAGCCCATCCACAGGCTTCTGTTAAGTATGTCTGCTCCCAACTGAGGCTCCTTTGCCTGGGGTTAGGCTAGATGTATTACGCTGGGGTTAGGCTGGAGGTATTACCCTGGGGTTAGGCGGGATGTATTACCCTGGGGTTAGGCTGAATATATTTCTCTAGGGTTAGACTGGCTGTATCACCATGGGGTTAGGCTGGATGTATTACCCTGGGGTTAGGCTGGATGTATTACCCTGGGGTTAGGCTGGATGTATTACTCTGGAGTTAGGCTGGATGTATTACCCTGGGGTTAGGCTGGATGTATTATCCTGGGGTTAGGCTGGATATATTACACTGGGGTTAGGATGGATGTATTACCATGGGGTTAGGATGGATGTATTACCATGGGGTTAGGCTGGATGTATTACCCTGGAGTTAGGCTGGATGTATTACCCTGGGGTTAGGCTGGAGGTTTTACACATCATGAGTCACTCCCTTGGTTGTTGACAAAAACAGACTAAAAACAGCTCAGGCTGTCCATCTTAATAACAACATACCATTCAGACCTGGCTTTTCTGGGGATTCTATACTGTAATAATGAAGGAGAAATAACTCAGGAGCCCACAGCAACGGGGACTGTAGCAGAGGAGTGGATTTATAGCCTGACTCAGGGTTTGTCTTCAGATACTGTATGTATATATATATATATATATATACTTTGTGTTTGATGCCATTAACTAAGCAGACTCCTGTCCTTGGATGATAATCAATAAGCAAAGTAACCACAAAAGCTATTCCACAGAATAAGACATGCTCAACTGAACCTTGCCTGTACATTACAAAACCACCATTGGATTATAAATGACTTCATAGGCCCAGTAAAGATCTGAAAAGAGAGGGATAGTATATGAAATGGATTAGACTGTATATTACTCTTCCGCTACACTGAGGGAAGATGGACACCCAAGGTGGCAGAGCCAGAGACAACAAGCTGCAACAACTTTCACAGCTCTAAAAATCTGTTTGTGATGATCTGCCAGACATCTACATATTGTTACCAAGGCAACTGGAGCCTGGTCGTCTGCCAATCATAGTGTTTTTGTGGCGATATCTGTGTCCAACAGCTCACTGCCTCCACAGAATGGTGGTGGTCAGATAGACAAAAGCTCCTCAGCAAACCTGTTGAAATCCTGTGCAACTGAAGCTCAAGAGTGCTAGTCCACTAGATGCAGAATTTGCATTGGAAATACTTGAATGGTGTCTTATGAGTCCAACCATAGATTATGTGTATATGTCTAAAAGAAAAGTCTATATGTAAGTATGTAAATACACTGAGTGTACAAAACATTAAGAACACTTTCCTAATATTGAGTTGCACCCCCTTTTGCCATCAGAACAATTTCAATTTGTCCGGTCATGGACTTTACAAGGTGTCAAACGTGTTCCACAGGGATGCTGGCCCATGTCGACTCCAATGCTTCCCACAGTTGTGTCAAGTTGGCTGGATGTCCTTTAGGTGGTGCACCATTCTTGTTACACATCGGAAACGGTTGAATATGAAAAACCCAGCAGAGTTAAAGGTCTTCACACAAGCCAGTGTGCCTGGCACCTACTACCATACCCAGTTCAAAGGCACTTAAATATTTTGTCTTGCCCATTCCTCCTCTCAGCTTAAAAATACTTTTTTAAACCTGTCTCCTCCCTTTCATCGACACTGATTGAAGTGGATTTAACAGGTGACATCAATAAGGGATCATAGCTTTCACCTGGTCAGTCTGTCATGGAAAGAGTTCCTAATGTTTTGTATACTCAATTTACCTGGTAATGTAAGGGTTTAATAAATATAAATCAATACACATATGAGTGCTATCTAGATATATTTCATTACAGCCTGTGCTATGGTACTCTGTAAGCACTAGGGGGCAGCATATACTATCTAAATAATGGAGAAGTTTACTATGGAGAAGAACAGTATATATAACTCCAGATGTGCCAAAGCCTGATTGGCCAGACTGCCCTGATGTGACATCAGAGCTATGAATGCAAGAGAATACAGAGGTCCTGTAGAAGTCTATTTCAAGTTATTTAAATACCTGTTCATGATCAAACCATTGACCCCAATACATATATACCATTTTGCTGTCCTTAGTGAAAAGCAGTTTTGAAAATTAATTACATTAGTTATGATTTTTTTGTGATATGAGTCGGAATTTAAACAGTCCCTATGTGTATTGGCCTTTCAAATGCCAATATGGAATATATCCTTGTTTTCCTCTGTGCAACTTCAGTAATGTGTAAATGGTAAGTAGTCTGAATACAAGCCTTTATTACATGATTGATATTTTATTGACCGATTTTTATTTTGCTTCTTTCATGAGATTCAATCTCTGGTAACAACGGACCTCTGGTGGCTGCCTTCTGAACTGCTGCCTACTGAACTACTCCCAGATCCAATGTGCCTGTTCAATGTGTCAATGGATGTTTTTGAACTGTCATGCTTTGTGTTTTTATGTTTTTATATTTTTGTGGCCAGGTCACTCTCGCAAAATAGTTTTTTTAATCTCAATAAAACTAACCTGGTAAAATAATGGTAAAATAAAATAAAAAGTCAATCCCCACATCAAGGTCATGCTCAGTGGGGCACACCGTAGAGTTCAGGCAGTACCGCCTCATTTCACTCCATTTTAAAACACTTTTTACCTGAACACAACCCAGTTTATAACCCAATATACCTACACACCCTGAGGTGGCTCATATTAGTCATGTCTTATATCCATAACAGTCTGAATTAAAGCTGCAAGCAGTGTTGCCGGGGTTCAGCTGTGTTCCCATGGTGCCACCATCAGGACACACTGGACACATTACCATGGTGCCACCATCAGGACACACTGGACACACTACCAGGGCTGCCACCATCAGGACACACTGGACACATTACCAGGGCTGCCAACTTTTGAAGAAAGCTTGGACTGAGATTTTATGTGAATTTCATTGCCCCCTGGTACAACCCCTATACAGAATTTTAGTTTTAAAGCTAAAATAAGTGTGGAGAATAACAGTAGTGTTCCTGCTGACAAGCACAGTAATTACCCTATATATATTAGCCCATTGTTAAGAATGAGAACTGTTCCACTGATCAGACTAAATAAAGTAACTAAATAATAAAATCTCCTGAAGACAAGATTACATAAATCTTCCCCTACACCCTAACAAAATTATGTTTCTATTTATTGTCCCCCCTCCAGGAATCAAACTTACACTTTTGGGTTCACAATCTGTTTGACAAAATTAAGTCAGGTCACCAAACTTCCCTGCTAAAACATACTCTAGGCCTGTTTGCTGCCTTGTCATTGTCACAGCATAAACACAAATCACCAAACGAGGGGACTAATAAGTGTAGAATAAATCAACTCTAGTACATGCTGTCAAAAGGCTGCATTCTGCAATAGGGACAGCAATGTCATTTTGTTGACAACATTGTACATAAAACAACGCTACCGTGCTGCTCTTTTTCAAGTTTTTCTAAACTCAACAGAGAACGTTCTCTCTTGCCATTAAGTTCCTCTCTAATATTGAGGGGTGTTTCTTTAAAACATGTATCCAATCTCCTTGATCCCTTACATAACTAGACCAATCAAATGCTTCAGAGTGCCATGGTTCTCGGTGCTGTGGCAAGACAGGACAATGATAGAGGTTCCGCTTCAGGTCCGCTAACACACTGACTATGGAATGGACTAATTAGAAACATAACAGCAGTACTTTTCAATACGTGAGATATAAGAGGTGCTCCGTGAGAAGAGAGTCAAATGCATGTCTCACTGCGAATGCGTGAGTTGTCAGCTCTGCATCGCTCTAGGATGAGCTACTTCTGCACTGTTTATCACGCTTGCCAAATCAGAACTCAAAATCAAACTGATCATTCAATATAATATGCTTGGATGTATTTTGGACCATTTTCAATGATGTTGACTACTTTAAATGTGGTCTTCTCCTGAACCGCTGGACTGGCTCATCGTCTTCTCCTGAACCACTAGACCGGCTCGTCGTCTTCTCCTGAACCGCTGGACTGGCTCGTCGTCTTCTCCGGAACCGCTGGATCGACTCGTCGTCTTCTCCTGAACCGCTGGACCTGCTCGTCGTCTTCTCCTGAACCGCTGGACCGGCTTGTCGTCTTCTCCTGAACCGCTGGACCGGCTCGTCGTCTTCTCCTGAACCGCTGGACCGGCTCGTCGTCTTCTCCGGAACCGCTGGACCGACTCGTCGTCTTCTCCTGAACCGCTGGCCCGGCTTGTCGTCTTCTCCTGAACCGCTGGACCGGCTCGTCGTCTTCTCCTGAACTGCTGGACCGGCTCGTCGTCTTCTCCTGAACCGCTAGACCGGCTCGTCGTCTTCTCCTGAACCGCTGGCCCGGCTTGTCGTCTTCTCCTGAACCGCTGGACCGGCTCGTCGTCTTCTCCTGAACTGCTGGACCGGCTCGTCGTCTTCTCCTGAACCGCTAGACCGGGTTGGCACCACATGTTGGTATATAGCATACATGTATGCACATCTTCATTCGCATTTTCCAAGACTCCAAGACTAGCTGAAACAATATGGCTACTATGAGCCATTGAGCTCGCACTAATGTTTTTTCCTGTCCAACAGCGCCACAATGTGGCCAAACTTAACCATACTTTAGAGTTGAACTAGACTTAAATCCTTGAATGTGTGTCCCAAATTTCACAGATCAAGAGATATAAAAATGTGCCTGATATAGCGCCACCGTGTGGTCGATTTGAAGGTTCTTGCATATGTTGAGTATTGCCATTGTTTGCAACATGTGTACTAAGTTTTATTACAATACAAAATATCTGTGACTGATGTATAGGCATTTCTGTGCGAGATCACGCCCATATGAATGTTTATTGGTGACTAGTGGCCATGTTGTTTAACATACTAGCCTGAACAACAGTGTGTTGAGAGACCTTGGACCATAGATGCCAGATATCAAGTTTTGTGCAGATCGGTAATTCATTGCCAGAGGAGTAGCGTTTTAAGTGTTTTTCACAAAATTCTAAATGGCGGAAAATGCATCATAGTGGACTTAATGTGTCCTTGAGGCAAATGTTGTCCTTGTGAGGAGAGGGACCTACATACTAAAACAGGACTCTAGCTCAAAAGGGAAGAGTGTCATGACCTTTCAAAGTTTGCATTTTCAGTCACTTGTTATAGCTCCACCATGTAGCCAATTGGCATGGTATTGCATGAGAGGGTGTGGCCCATGGACCTTGACCATCATGCCATGTTGGGGTGATCTAGGGCTTATCATCTCACGATAATTTGCATGTTATTTTATTTTCCTGTATAATAATAATGAACACCAGCAAATACAATAGGGTTTCACCAGCTTCCCTGCTTCCCCCCAATAATGTGGTTATTATTATTTCCAGGCCTGCATCTCTAATGACAGCATCATGGCAGACTCTTCCAACATCATTATTTGTACATTATAATACAGCCCCAAGGGAGCATAGGAGGATAGTATGTTCCTGGTTAGCATGTGAAGAACATAAGAACCTAATCATAGGCATATTGATGGACTGTGGAAGTTTGCTTATCCGAGTAGCTCAGTACATTCTCATACAATGAGCACCCGAGCAGTGGATTCCAATACATGTCTATGGGGTGTCGTGCTTCTTTAATGTAAATACATTTGTTTGAGATAAACAGTATTCTGCCCTAATTAGAAGTGGTTTGAATGGCTTGGTTATCCCTCAATATTATACGTAGGCCCAAGCATGCATGGCAATCTGTGCCAATTTCTATTAGACTTCTTTAAGGCCATGTTTAATGACTGCCATTGGCAGGGCCAGAGTGCCCATTTTACAGGAGCCCGACTGACCCTTTGCAGAACTTGTCCATCTGTCTGGGAGCCAACGAGGGCATGCAGTAGCAAACCTGCCCGCAGGACGATAAAGGAGAAAGAACTTTCTGGTAATTACTCCGTGAAGTCCTTTAAACAACTTCCAGACAACTCAGAGGACAGAGATGTTTCTGAAGGTTCATTGAATTCGGAGCATGTTTCATGGATTGTATCAGAGAGTGAGTCCCACAGGTTTGCTGTTTATGCTCATACAAGTTCTCATTTTTAGAATAACATTCACTTTGAAGGGGAAACATTTGAGAGGATTTAGGCTGATAAATGTGTGGTTATGACTTTGAGTTGTGTGTGCATTTGATCAAATAAGGACAATGTTTTGGTTGGGTTCATAGAGGGGAATACTGTAGCCAGAAATATTGTGAGCACAGTGTGGTCTGAAACAAGCTCATTGTTGGTGCAAGCAAAGTGCTCCATATATCACCGTTAGGAGCTGCCATAATAAATACTAGTCTGTGTCAACAGTACACATAGACTACTGAGAAAAATAGCTCTGTTTATTCTAACACGGCATGGATTTATTTATGTCCTCACAGTATATTGGACAGCATTTTGATACATGCAAAAGCTATGAAAGTAGTTATGAAAATGTGCGATATGAGTTGATATGCTATATGATATATATAAACAGACATATTTTGTAAATTTATGTAGTGAGTCCCTATGTGTGTTTTGACCTTTAAAATTCCAATAAGGAACACCACCTTGTTTTCCTTTGTGCAATTAACATGTAAACGCTTAGTCTGAATATGATCCTTTATAGCATAGTTGATATTTTTACAGATTTTATTTTGTTCATTTCATGAATGCATTTCAATGTAGTTATTAGTGTAGTCTGTGGTAACATACTCATCTCTGGTGGCGACCTTCAGAACTGCTGTCAGATCCAAGTCCATCTCCACTCATCAAATCAAATTGTATTGGTCACATACACGTGTTTAGCAAACTTATTGCAGTTGCAGCGAAATGCTTGTGTTTCTAGCTCCAACAGTGCAGTAATATCTAACAAGTATTATCTAACCATTTCATAACAATACACACAAATCTAAAGTAAAGGAATGGAATTAAGAATATATGCACTCTGGGTTGACATCAGGGTCATGCTTAATGGCGCATACCGTAGAAACACATGACAAATATCTGCATTCTTATTGGACACTTTCAAGTAGTACCGCTCCGTTTCACTCTACTTCAACAAGATTTTTTGAAAGTACTTGTCAGGATTTGGCCAGGGTTGTTCCGGTTTTGGTCACTAGATGCCCCCATTGTGCTTTTTGACCCTTTTGTTTTCCCTTGTTCCCAGTTATTATTTGCACCTGTGCCTCGTTTCCCTTGATTGTGTTTAAACCCTTAGTTTTCCTCAGTTCTTTGCTCTGAGTTTGAATGTTGGCACCCAGCCCCAGTGATGCTGTGAACATTTGTTACTCCAGTTGGACTCTCTTGTGGTCCTCTGTTTTTGTTCTTGTTTATTTATTTTTTGATTATCTTTTGAGGCTTTTTTTCTGCTGTACCTACCACCTTGTGGATTTACCTTCGTTCTCTTGGAATTACTTTTGATGTTGTGGATTTATATTTTTGCCTGAAGAACTTTCCTTTTACTTTATTAAAACACCGTCCCAAGTACTGCTGTGTTTGCCTCATCTTCTGGGTTCTGCCGACTATTCGTGGCTCAGTTTGCTAAGTGACTGTTTCTCACACCGGAGACCCGGGTTCGTAACCGGGTCCTGACACTACTGAACAGAACCCAGTTTATAATCCAATACAATACTAGATGCCCTGAGGGAGCTCATTTTGTTCATGAGTTCCTTCCATAACAGTCTAATTGATAAACCCATAGCTGTGAGGCACAGCGAGCCCCAATAATGTGGTTATTATTATTTCCAGGCCTGCATCTCTAATGACAGCATCATGGCAGATTCTTCCAACATCATTATTTGTACATTATAATAAAGTATGTTAATGGCCAGTGTGTCGCCCCAAGGGAGCATAGGAGGATAGTATCTTCCTGTTTAGCATGTGAAGAACATAAGAACCTAATCATAGGCATATTGATGGACAGATCCGCCTCCTCACCATTATTGTAAGTTTCCTTATCTGAGTAGCTCAGTACATTCTCATACAATGAACACCAGAGCAGTGGACGCCATTATATGTCTATGGGGTGTTGTGCTTCTTTAATGTAAATACATTTGTTTGAGTTCAACATTGTTCCGCCCTGATTACAGGTGGTTTAAATGGCATGGTTATCCCTCAAAATGTTATGCATGCCCAAACATGCATGGTAATCTGTGCCAGTTTCTGTTAGACTTCTATAAGGCCATGTTTAATGGCTGCTATTGGCAGAGCCAGTGTGCCCATTTTACAGGGGCCTGACAGGGCCAGTGTGCCCATTTTACAGGGGCCTGACAGAGCCAGTGTGCCCATTTTACAGGGGCCTGACAGGGCCAGTGTGCCCATTTTACAGGGGCCTGACAGGGCCAGTGTGCCCATTTTACAGGGGCCTGACAGAGCCAGTGTGCCCATTTTACAGGGGCCTGACAGAGCCAGTGTGCCCATTTTACAGGGGCCTGACAGGGCCAGTGTGCCCATTTTACAGGGGCCTGACAGGGCCAGTGTGCCCATTTTACAGGGGCCTGACAGGGCCAGTGTGCCCATTTTACAGGGGCCTGACAGGGCCAGTGTGCCCATTTTACAGGGGCCTGACAGGGCCAGTGTGCCCATTTTACAGGGGCCTGACAAATCCGGTGCAGAAGCTCTCCATCTATCTGGGAGCTAACGAGGGTATGCAGTAGCAAGCCTGTCTACAGGACGACAAAGGACTAAATACTAGTCTGTGTCAACAGTGCACATAGACGACTGAGAAAAAGAGCTCTCTTTACTCAAACACGCCATGGGTTAATTTATATCAACACATTATAGTGTACAGATTTTTGATACATACAAAAGTCATTTTTATGCAATACATACATATTTTCAGCAGAATTGTTAAGAAATATGGAAGGTTAAACCATAACCTCTTTTAATTTAGTGTCCAAGAAGAAAAATGAACATGAGCTTTTCAAAAGACAATATTACCTTTTACATTTCAATTAGTCAGCATGTCCCATTCATAGTCTTTCTCTAGGATAATAATTTAACATAATAGCACGCTCTATAAAAGTTAAAAGGGGCTCTATGACAATCAAATACTTCCTAGATCACATTTAGATTAATCTTCTACACCAGACTGTCATTATTTAGCGCCTTCATTACCACATAAATAATCTTTAGGATCGTGAACCCGAATGGAGTCTGTAGCTATTCATAATAACTCTACATAAATCAACAAATTAATTACAACAGGAGTTCGATAAAGCTAAGGAATATTGTAGACAGCCAAACTGCCTATTTGCAGAAATAAACCTCCTGATGATTGGGAACAGATGTCTGCCGGTAATTACAAGTTAAACGAAGACAGAAGTCAGCTGTATATCCCTGGTCACTTTTTCACCTCATTTGATTTCTCAGCAATAACTGGCAGAGATCCACTCAGTTTCAAGACAGAACATATTTACAATAAGCAAAACCAGCTGAAGATGAAATGTTTCAGTCTGGATCAGTTCTTTCAGAGGACAGACGGATATCCAGACAGACTCTTGTCACGTCACAGTTTGCTTCACAAGTTGTGAACATTGTATCCTTTGAGTGGCCAGTCTTCCACTGGAGGTGAAATTTACCGTCAGGAAATATTTATCCGACAACATTCACTTTAACATTGTCCCGAACACTTCTTTTGCCCTCTTCCTGAATTGTCTCCCCACAATGACGTACAGGAAGGGGTTGATGGTGCTGTGGGCGTACGCCAGGTAGGTGGACAGCTGTATGGTAATGTCCAGAATGTGACCCCAGAGGCATCCTGGCGTGACTTGGAAGTAATCCAGCGTGTCCAGGAAGCGCACTACCTGGTAGGGCGTCCAGCAGATGAGGAAGACCGTGAGGACAGTCAGGACCAGTTGTGTGGCCTTCCTCTCTGACCTCACCCCGGGAGTTTTTCTGATCTGACCGTCTTTCAGACTGGTCACGATGTGGCGGCTGCAGTACGACACCACTATCACCGGAAGTAGGAACCCAACCACGTTATTGGTAACGTTGCGCTGGATCTCCCAGTCCGGATGGGGGTAGGCCAGGACGCAGGCCATCACCCCAGCCTTGGCCACGTATTTCACCCTGCGGAAGACCAGGATGGGCAGACTCAGCAGGAACCCCACGATCCATATCCCCAGGCAGATGCGTTTGGCCCAGGCCGCCCTCCGCAGTCGGCTTTGGAACATGGGCCGGACCAGAGCCAGGTAGCGATCGACACTAACCAGCACCAGGAAGAAAACACTACAGTAATAGTTCATGGAGATGGCCACATTGACCAGCTTGCATATGGGCTCGCCGAACTCCCAGTGGTAGTTGTTAGCGATGGTGGCGGCCCAGAAGGGTAAACAGGACACCATGACCAGGTCTGCAGCCGCCAAGTTGCCCAGGTAGACATCAGCCACGGTGCATGGCTTCCTCTGCAAACAGAAGACACAGAGGACCAGACCGTTGGCCACTACGCCCACCACGCTGAGCAGAACCATGAAGACCGGCTGGTAGGAGGAAAGCCAGTCCCAGGCTGCTGTGTAGTTGGTGCAGTTATAGGGGTCCAACTCGGTCCAGTCCAGCTTTGAGTCTGGGCCCTCAGTGGGGAAGAGACCCTCGGTTGTGTTCAGGAACATTGGGAAACTGGATGAAAATGTTTTATCTACGTATTTTCTCAATGTTTTTTCACGTTGGAACAATCATTGAACTGCAACATCCTTAGAAAAAAGAGACGACACATGAGAATTCACCAGTGGAGATTGGTGGGAGGAGCTATAGGAAGAGGGGCTCATTGTAATGACTGGAATGGAGTTAATGGATCAGAGTCAAACGTGCGGTTTCCATATGTTTGACGTGTTTGATACCTTTCCATTAATTACATTCCGGCGATTACAATGAGCCTGTCCTCCTATAGCTCCTCCCACCAGCCTCTGGAACCCACATAAGGAGTGTTTCCTGCTCTCTCTGGTCATACCTATTACTTTTAACAGCGGAAAAGTGAAATACTGGACATGAATAATGAGAAACAGATACCGGCATAATTTTTCACTGATGCTCAGGAACCCTGCAAGTCTGCTAACATTAAGTAAACCTGGATTCATTCTGACAAGACAAACACAGTACTGCCATGACTTGTAAGTTAGTCCATTACATAACTGAAACAATAGCACATTAAAAAACTGTTCAAATTAGCTCAGACCTCTGTTTAGCTTCTGTGTGCTCCATGTTCATACAATACTCATTTTCCTGACCATAAAAATGGCCATGACATTATATGTTGAGGTGTGTATCCACATTTTTGCTATTTCTAACTTGGATCTGTTACAATTCAACCACTTCAAATCATCTCTCCTTCTCACATTCTTAGAATAACTTGTTTTCATTTGGCCAACATTTTGTAGGCGCCTCATCTAATACACTTTCCGAACATAAAACATTGTCGTTAATCATTATGAATGATCTTTCCCCTTTCATCCTTTTCATTCCATGAAGATGCCAATTGGCTTTAATGTTAACTCACCTTATCTCCAGAACTCTGTGGTCTCCTTCCTGATGTACACGTCCTCTGTGTTCATTCCCCATGTATCATCACCATGAGCAGCTCTCCTCAACTGAAGAGTGTTCTGAGAGGATGAACACTCTTATTTGAGCCGAACACAGATCATTACAATGTCGTCACTCTGCCCTCAAACAGAGACCATTTTTTTCTCTATGTAAACCTAGTTCTTTCTGGCTCACTGAACAAAAATATAAACACAACATGAAACTATTTCAAAGATTTTACTGAGTTACAGTTCATATTAGGAAATCAGCAAATTGAAATAAATTCATTAGGCCCTAATTGATGGATTTCACATGACTGGGAATACAGATATGCATCTGTTGGTCACAGATACCTTAATAAAAAGGTAGGGCCGTGGATCATAAAACCAGTCAGTATCTAATGTGACCACCATTTGCATCATGCAGCATGGAACATCTCCTTCACATAGAGTTGATCAGTCTGTTGATTGTGGCGTGTGAAATGTTGTCCCACTCCTCTTCAATGGCTGTGTGCAGTTGCTTGTTATTGTCGGGAACTGGAACATGCTGTCGTACACATCAATCCAGAGCAACCCAAACATGCTCAATGGGTGACATGTCTGGTGAGTAGACAGGCCATGGAAGAACTGGGACATTTTCAGCTTCTAGGAATTGTGTACAGATCCTTGCGACATGGGACTGTGCATCATCATGCTGAAACATGAGGTGATGGCGGCGGATGAGTAGCACGACAATGGGCCTGTGCATTCAAATGGCCATGGATAAAATGTTATTTTATTGTTCGCAGCACAAGGTGCACCTGTGTAATGATCATGCTGTTTAATCAGCTTCTTGATATGCCACAACTGTCAGGTGGATCAATTATCTTGGCAAAGATTTAATAGAATTTGTGCGTGTGGAACATTTCTGGGATCTTTTATTTCAGCTAATGAAACATGGGACCAACACTTTACAATGTTGCGTTTTGTATTTTTGTTCACTATATTTGTAATTTAAACCACGACCCACTTACTTTCCCTTGGAGATATTTAATAAGAGAAACATTTACAGTAGTAATGTTTTGCAAGTAAACTGCAGTGCGCTAGAGCCACACAAGTGCGGGCAAGTCCATTAGAGAGGATAACATGTTTAGAATACATTTATTCAGAGTTGAACATTCTCCCGTATTAGTTGATTAAATCCCAGGATACAGTATTTCAATTGGCTATGGAGCTTGTCTCAGGTCTCTTTTCACCACTCATGCCAGATACATTTTACAGGGTAAACTGAACATGAAATATACAGTTGAAACACACTGTGTAAAGTATGACACTTTCTGTCATGTTTATTGGAAATTCAGTTGAAAATTCAGACTCTCTTCCCAACATCAGAAATTAAACCGTTTCCACAGAAAACAGCCATGGCTAGGCTATAGGACTGTATTGCACTAAAGCAACTAGTCATCCAAATCTTTATGGACCAGTGGGAACACTGACCTTTGAATCCCCTGAGACTCTGGGCTTTTTCACCGTAATCTTGTAAAGTACAGCCAGCAAACCCCTGATGTAATTTGTTTATCATGTTCGTACAGAAATGCTATTAGATTTGGGGAACATAATTATAAAGCCCGTCATCGTCCTTAAGGTGTTTATGTTATGACCTTGGCCTGCATGTTTACTTAGATCTTGGTGAAGGGTCACTCCAGGGAGATTACTTTCCATCATTTCTGTGACAGCTTAGCTTTTTAGCTTCTAGATCATTGTTCTGCAATACAGAAAGTAGAGTAAAATACATATGAGAATTACCCTCTTTTCTCTATATTACATTTCCAGTACACAGCAAATTGGCCAGTGTTAAAACTTCTTAGGGCTGCAATCCCGTTAACAGGATGATATGACAACAGCCAGTGAAAGTGCAGGGAGCCAAATTCAAAACAACAGAAATCTCATAATTCAAATTCCTCAAACATACATGTATCTTATACCGTTTTAAAGGTAATCTTGTTGTTAATTCCACCACATTGTCTGATTTCAAATAGGCTTTACAGCGAAAGCACCACAAACGATTATGTTAGGTCACCACCAAGCCAAAGAAAAACTCAGCCATTTTTCCAGCCAACGAGAAGAGTCATAAAAAGCACAAATAGAGATAAAATGAATCACTAACCTTTGATGATCTTCATCAGATGACATTCATAGGACTTCATGTTACACAATGCATGTATGTTTTGTTTGATAAACTTCATATTTTCATCAAAATCTGAGTTTACATTGGCGTGTTACATTCACTAGTTCCAAAAACATCCAGTGATTTTGCATAGCCACATCGATTCAACAGAAATACTCATCATAAATGTAGTTAATAATACAAGTTATACACATGGAATTATATATATAGCTCTCCTTAATTTGTTATGGCTGCAATCCTGATATCGGGATAAATGTCATCAACAACCGCTGAATAGCATAGCGCTACATACAATAAATATTACTATAAATATTTATATTCATGAAATCACAAGTGCAATATAGGAAAACACAGTTTAGCCTTTTGTTAATCCACCTGTCATGTCAGATTTTGAAATTATGCTTTACAGCGAAAGCAATCCAAGCGTTTGTTTAAGTTTATCGATCGCATGATAAAACATTAAGTACACTTAGCATCAGGTAGCTCGGTCACGAAAATCAGAAAAGCAATCAAATGAATCGTTTACATTTGATGATCTTCGGATGTTTTCTGCAAAACTGCAAATGTCTTTCACAGTAGGAGAGGGGAAAACAATGGCTGTCCAAATTCTGTTGCCTGAGCAAAACTCATGTGACCACTTGACGCGATGTTATCGTTCTTTATTTTTCAAAATAAAAGCCTGAAAATATGTCTGAAGACTGTTTACAACTTGAGGAAGCGATCGGAAAGGAATCTGGTTCATATCCCTTTAAATCCAGCAAAGGGAGGCTATGGAACATGGAGTTTCCTGTTTTGATTTTCCTCAGGGTTTCGCCTGCAATATCAGTTCTGTTATACTCACAGACAATATTTTGACAGTTTTGGAAACTTTAGAGTGTTTTCTATCCAATACTAATAATAATATGCATATATTAGCAACTGACACTGAGGAGCTGGCCATTTACAATGGGCATCTTTTCATCCAAGCTACTCAATACTGCCCCTGCAGCCATAAAAAGTTAATGCAACTGTTGTGTCAGATTTCAAAAACACTTTAAAGCAAACCATGCAATAATCTGAGACGGCGCTCAGAAAAATAATCAAATTATCCGCCATGTTGGAGTCAACAGAAACCAAAAATCAAATTATATATATTCCCTTACCTTTGATGATCTTCATCAGAATGCACTCCCAGGAATCGCAGTTCCACAATAAATGCTTGTTCGATAATGTCCGTTATTTATGTCAAAGTAGCTACTTTTGTTAGCGCGTTAGGTACACATATCCAAATGCGCGTGCATTACTTCGGACAAAAACTTCAAAAAGTTATATTACAGGTCGATGAAACATTTCAAACTAAGTATAGAATCAATCATTAGGATGTTTTTATCATAAATCTTCAATAAAGTTCCAACCGGAGAAATCCTTTCTGTCTAGAGGAGCAATGATACACAGGGCGATATCATGTGGAACGCGCATTACCAGGAAATGGCTCTCTGCCAGTAACCTGACTCATTCAGCTCGTATTCAGTCCCACAACACAGTAGAAGCCTCATTCAAATTTCTAAAGACGGTTGACATCTAGAGGAAGATGTTAATTTTGTTAACTTAACAAGTTAGCTGGTGGACAAACTTGTTATATCGGCTAAGTGAATTGTCGAGATCTTTGTTTGTAGATATAGCTACATCTGATAAAATTAGATTTTGAAGATTGCTAGCTAGCTAACATGGTTAGTTAACATTAGCGCTAGATGACTTCGCTGTCTAGCTAAATGTTAGTGGGAACTTTGTTTCACCTTCATTAGTTTTCTAAAATTAGTAAACTATTACATTTGAGAAAATTAATCGAAATCCAAAAGGATCAGTTAGCCTGTACCTTTAGGTGATTTCAACCATGTGCATGTTGAGTTCACGAGGCCAACTAACATTGGTGGTGCAGCAGGTGCATGGTATTAATTTGGGGTGTGACCTAGTCTGATCAATTTGAGCCTCGTTTGGGGCAGCATAATGTTAGTCAGGAAGTGAAGGTAACAACATGGCTAATATCTAAAAATGTGTTCTTCAAAAAGCATATAACTAAGAATGTTTTGTCTGGTCAAAAATGGTTTGATAGCTAGCTTGCTACAGTGGGGAGAACAAGTATTTGATACACTGCCGATTTTGCATGTTTTCCTACTTACAAAGCATGTAGAGGTCTGTAATTTTTATCATAGGTACACTTCAACTGTGAGAGACGGAATGTAAAACAAAAATCCAGAAAATCACATTGTATGATTTTTAAGTCATTCATTTGCATTTTATTGCATGACATAAGTATTTGATACATCAGAAAAGCAGAACTTAATATTTGGTACAGAAACCTTTGTTTGCAATTACAGAGATCATACGTTTCCTGTAGTTCTTGACCAGGTTTGCACGCACTGCAGCAGGGATTTAGATAGGGTAAGTAGGGTTGATAGGGTTGTCCTCTGTCATTTAGAGCATGAGTCCAAATCAAATAATTCAAAACGGAGCACGGAGGGCACTTCTCTGTTGCGTACTCCGCTTGTACACATTTCGAAGCATGCATCGATACAAGCTTAAATGAAAAGTATGGACAGAAATATGAAGCAACCACATAAAAACCAATGCAACATTTCTTGAAATCAATGGCAGGTATTATTTGACCTGAAGAGAGATAAAATAAGCTCCGACTTTGGAATGAAATGTTCACTTGTCATGTTGCTGGACTACAATATTTTATCTTAAAAACGTTAAATACTTTCTGTGTTAATTCTGGCATGTTTAAAAGCCTACAATACCCACTGTAGTATGTGTAGATTGCAAGCCCATAGTAAGTCAATAGGGCGAACTGGCTAGTAACTGCTGTTAGTTAGCTAGCTAGCCACGAATAATAGACATCTACCTTGCATTTTTATTTATTTATTATTTCACCTTTATTTAACCAGGTAGGCTAGTTGAGAACAAGTTCTCATTTACAATTGCGACCTGGCCAAGATAAAGCAAAGCAGTGTGACACATACAACAACACAGAGTTACACATGGAATAAACAAACATACAGTAAGGTAAGTTAAGGAAATAAATAGGCCATGGTGGCGAAGTAATTACAATATAGCAATTAAACACTGGAATGGTAGATCGGCAGAATATGAATGTGCAGGTAGAGATACTGGGGTGCAAAGGAGCAAAATTAAATGATGAGTCTACCATACGTAAAACACTAAAAAAGAATGGTGTTCATGGGAGGATACCATGGAAGAAGCCACTGCTGTCAAAAAAAACAATGCTGCACATCTGAAGTTTGCAAAAGTGCACCTGGATGTTCCAAAATATTCTGTGGACAGATTAAACTAAAGTTGGGTTGTTTGAAAGGAGGAAAAATTTGAAAAAAAGGCACAGCACACAAACATAAAAACCTCATCCCAACTGTAAACTATGGTGGAGGGAGCATCATGTTTGGGGCTGCTTTGCTGCCTCAGGGCATGGACAGCTTACTATCGACGGAAAAATTAATTCCCAAATCTATAGGAAAGAAAGTGGCCAATACATATCAAGCCGTATTGGCTTGAATACAATGTTTGATCTGTGATTAACATCAAGCACACATCATAGACATGTTAATCTAAATGACAGAGGACAACCCTATCACGTTAATCTATATCGTATATATATCATATATCTCTCTGGTCACCCCCAAAAACAATTATTTCTTTGGCCGCCTCTCCTTCCAGTTCTCTGCTGCCGATGACTGGAACAAACTACAAAAATCTCCCTCACTAGCTTTAAGCACCAGCTGTCAGAGCAGCTCACAGATTACTGCACCTGTACATAGCCCACCTATAATTTAGCCCAAACAACTACCTCCTTCCCTACTGTATTTACTTTATTTATTTATTTTGCTCCTTTCTCACCCCATTATTTGTATTTCTACTTTGCACATTCTTCCACTGCAAATCAACCATTCCAGTGTTTTACTTGCTATATTGTATTTACTTTGCCACCATGGCCTTTTTGTTGCCTTTACCTCCCTTCTCACCTCATTTGCTCACATCGTATATAGACTTGTTTCTACTGTATTATTGACTATATGTTTGTTTTACTCCATGTGTAACTCTGTGTCGTTGTATGTGTCGAACTGCTTTGCTTTATCTTGGCCAGTTCCCAATTGTAAATGAGAACTTGTTCTCAACTTGCCTACCTGGTTAAATAAATAAATTAATAAAAATAAAATCAGGGATGTTAGCATCTTCCAGAGATTTCTGTAAGTCTTTAGCTGACACTCTAGGATTCATCTTAACCTCGTTGAGCATTCAGTCATCTTTGCAGGACAGCCACTCACAGGGAGAGTAGCAACAGTGCTGAAATGTCTCTATTTCTAGACCATTTGTCTTATCGTGGACCGACTTTTAGAGATACTTGTGTAACCCTTTCCAGCTTTATGCAAGGAAACAATTCTTAATCTTAGGTCTTTGAGATCTCTTTTTTTCGAGAAATGGTTTACATGTAACCTTTATTTAACTAGTCAAGTCAGTTAAGAACAAATTCTTATTTACAATGACGGGCTACCGGGAAACAGTGGGTTAAATGCCTTGTTCATGGGTCAGAATGACAGATTTTTTCCTTGTCAGCTCAGGGATTCGATCCAGCAAACGTTCAGTTACTGGCTCAACACTAACCACTAGGCTACCTGCCGCCCCACATAAGGCAATACTTCTTGTGAATAGCAAACTCACATTTTGTGAGTGTTTTTTGAGGGGCAGGGCAGCTCTAACCAACATCTCCAATCTCGTCTAATTGATTCGACTCCAGGTTAATTGACTCCTGACTCCAATTAGCTTTTGGAAAAGTAATTAGCCTAGGGATTCACATACTTTTTCCAAACTACACTGTGAATTTTTAAATGATATATTCAATATAGACAAGAAAAATAAAATTATTTGTGTGTTATTAGTTTAAGCACACTGTGTTTGTCTAGTGTTGTGACTTAGATGAAGATCAGATCAAATTTGATGTAAAATGTGTGCAGAAATCCAGGTAATTCCAAAGGGTTCACATACTTTTTCTTGCCACTGTATATTGTTTTATGTGATGTTTGCCTTTTCCTGCCCTCAGACTGGGACAATGATATGTCCTCCCTGCTGTTACTGCTTATCCTCAGACTGGGACAATGATATGTCCTCCCTGCTGTTACTGCTTATCCTCAGACTGGGACAATGATATGTCCTCCCTGCTGTTACTGCTTATCCTCAGACTGGGACAATGATATCTCCTCCCTGCTGTTACTGCTTATCCTCAGACTGGGACAATGATATGTCCTCCCTGCTGTTACTGCTTATCCTCAGACTGGGACAATGATATGTCCTCCCTGCTGTTACTGCTTATCCTCAGACTGGGACAATGATATGTCCTCCCTGCTGTTACTGCTTATCCTCAGACTGGGACAATGATATGTCCTCCTGCTGTTACTGCTTATCCTCAGACTGGGACAATGATATGTCCTCCCTGCTGTTACTGCTTATCCTCAGACTGGGACAATGATATGTCCTCCATGCTGTTACTGCTTATCCTCAGACTGGGACAATGATATGTCCTCCCTGCTGTTACTGCTTATCCTCAGACTGGGACAATGATATGTCCTCCATGCTGTTACTGCTTATCCTCAGACTGGGACAATGATATGTCCTACATGCTGTTACTGCTTATCCTCAGACTGGGACAATGATATGTCCTCCATGCTGTTACTGCTTATCCTCAGACTGGGACAATGATATGTCCTCCCTGCTGTGACTGCTTATCCTCAGACTGGGACAATGATATGTCCTCCCTGCTGTTACTGCTTATCCTCAGACTGGAACAATGATATGTCCTCCCTGCTGTTACTGCTTATCCTCAGACTGGGACAATGATATGTCCTCCCTGCTGTTACTGCTTATCCTCAGACTGGGACAATGATATGTCCTCCCTGCTGTTACTGCTTATCCTCAGACTGGGACAATGATATGTCCTCCCTGCTGTTACTGCTTATCCTCAGACTGGGACAATGATATGTCCTCCCTGCTGTTACTGCTTATCCTCAGACTGGGACAATGATATGTCCTCCCTGCTGTTACTGCTTATCCTCAGACTGGGACAATGATATCTCCTCCCTGCTGTTACTGCTTATCCTCAGACTGGGACAATGATATGTCCTCCCTGCTGTTACTGCTTATCCTGTCCTCCATGCTGTTACTGCTTATCCTCAGACTGGGACAATGATATGTCCTCCCTGCTGTTACTGCTTATCCTCAGACTGGGACAATGATATGTCCTCCCTGCTGTTACTGCTTATCCTCAGACTGGGACAATGATATGTCCTCCTGCTGTTACTGCTTATCCTCAGACTGGGACAATGATATGTCCTCCATGCTGTTACTGCTTATCCTCAGACTGGGACAATGATATGTCCTCCCTGCTGTTACTGCTTATCCTCAGACTGGAACAATGATATGTCCTCCCTGCTGTTACTGCTTATCCTCAGACTGGGACAATGATATGTTCTCCCTTCTGTTACTGCTTATCCTCAGACTGGGACAATGATATGTCCTCCCTGCTGTTACTGCTTATCCTCAAACTGGGACAATGATATGTCCTCCCTGCTGTTACTGCTTATCCTCAGACTGGGACAATGATATGTCCTCCCTGCTGTTACTGCTTATCCTCAGACTGGGACAATGATATGTCCTCCCTGCTGTTACTGCTTATCCTCAGACTGGGACAATGATATGTCCTCCCTGCTGTTACTGCTTATCCTCAGACTGGGACAATGATATGTCCTCCCTGCTGTTACTGCTTATCCTCAGACTGGGACACTGATATGTCCTCCCTGCTGTTACTGCTTGCCCTCAGACTGGGACAATGATATGTCCTCCCTGCTGTTACTGCTTATCCTCAGACTGGGACAATGATATGTCCTCCCTGCTGTTACTGCTTATCCTCAGACTGGGACAATGATATGTCCTCCCTGCTGTTACTGCTTATCCTCAGACTGGGACAATGATATGTCCTCCCTGCTGTTACTGCTTATCCTCAGACTGGGACAATGATATGTCCTCCTGCTGTTACTGCTTATCCTCAGACTGGGACAATGATATGTCCTCCATGCTGTTACTGCTTATCCTCAGACTGGGACAATGATATGTCCTCCCTGCTGTTACTGCTTATCCTCAGACTGGGACAATGATATGTCCTCCCTGCTGTTACTGCTTATCCTCAGACTGGGACAATGATATGTCCTCCCTGCTGTTACTGCTTATCCTCAGACTGGGACAATGATATGTCCTCCCTGCTGTTACTGCTTATCCTCAGACTGGGACAATGATATGTTCTCTCTGCTGTTACTGCTTATCCTCAGACTGGGACAATGATATGTCCTCCCTGCTGTTACTGCTTATCCTCAGACTGGGACAATGATATGTCCTCCCTGCTGTTACTGCTTATCCTCAGACTGGGACAATGATATGTCCTCCCTGATGTTACTGCTTATCCTCAGACTGGGACAATGATATGTCCTCCCTGCTGTTACTGCTTATCCTCAGACTGGGACAATGATATGTCCTCCATGCTGTTACTGCTTATCCTCAGACTGGGACAATGATATGTCCTCCCTGCTGTTACTGCTTATCCTCAGACTGGGACAATGATATGTCCTCCATGCTGTTACTGCTTATCCTCAGACTGGGACAATGATATGTCCTCCCTGCTGTTACTGCTTATCCTCAGACTGGGACAATGATATGTCCTCCCTGCTGTTACTGCTTATCCTCAGACTGGGACAATGATATCTCCTCCCTGCTGTTACTGCTTATCCTCAGACTGGGACAATGATATGTCCTCCCTGCTGTTACTGCTTATCCTCAGACTGGGAAAATGATATGTCCTCCCTGCTGTTACTGCTTATCCTCAGACTTGGACAATGATATGTCCTCCCTGCTGTTACTGCTTATCCTCAGACTGGGACAATGATATGTCCTCCCTGCTGTTACTGCTTATCCTCAGACTGGGACAATGATATGTCCTCCCTGCTGTTACTGCTTATCCTCAGACTGGGACAATGATATGTCCTCCCTGCTGTTACTGCTTATCCTCAGACTGGGACAATGATATGTCCTCCCTGCTGTTACTGCTTATCCTCAGACTGGGACAATGATATGTCCTCCCTGCTGTTACTGCTTATCCTCAGACTGGGACAATGATATGTCCTCCCTGCTGTTACTGCTTATCCTCAGACTGGGACAATGATATGTCCTACATGCTGTTACTGCTTGCCCTCAGACTGGGACAATGATATGTCCTCCCTGCTGTTACTGCTTATCCTCAGACTGGGACAATGATATGTCCTCCATGCTGTTACTGCTTGCCCTCAGACTGGGACAATGATATGTCCTCCCTGCTGTTACTGCTTGCCCTCAGACTGGGACAATGATATGTCCTCCATGCTGTTACTGCTTGCCCTCAGACTGGGACAATGATATGTCCTCCATGCTGTTACTGCTTCAAATCAAATCAAATCAAATGTATTTATATAGCCCTTCGTACATCAGCTGATATCTCAAAGTGCTGTACAGAAACCCAGCCTAAAACCCCAAACAGCAAACAATGCAGGTGTAAAAGCACGGTGGCTAGGAAAAACTCCCTAGAAAGGCCAAAACCTAGGAAGAAACCTAGAGAGGAACCAGGCTATGTGGGGTGGCCAGTCCTCTTCTGGCTGTGCCGGGTAGAGATTATAACAGAACATGAGCAAGATGTTCAAATGTTCATAAATGACCAGCATGGTCGAATAATAATAAGGCAGAACAGTTGAAACTGGAGCAGCAGCACAGTCAGGTGGACTGGGGACAGCAAGGAGTCATCATGTCAGGTAGTCCTGGGGCACGGTCCTAGGGCTCAGGTCCTCGAGAGAGAGAAAGAAAGAGAGAATTAGAGAGAGCATATGTGGGGTGGCCAGTCCTCTTCTGGCTGTGCCGGGTGGAGATTATAACAGAACGTGGCCAAGATGTTTAAATGTTCATAAATGACCAGCATGGTTGAATAATAGTAAGGCAGAACAGTTGAAACTGGAGCAGCAGCATGGCCAGGTGGACTGGGGACAGCAAGGAGTCATCATGTCAGGTAGTCCTGGGACATGGTCCTAGGGCCCAGGCCAGTTGAAACTGGAGCAGCAGCATGGCCAGGTGGACTGGGGACAGCAAGGAGTCATCATGTCAGGTAGTCCTGGGGCATGGTCCTAGGGCTCAGGTCCTCCGAGAGAGAGAAAGAAAGAGAGAAGGAGAGAATTAGAGAACGCACACTTAGATTCACACAGGACACCGAATAGGACAGGAGAAGTACTCCAGATATAACAAACTGACCCTAGCCCCCCGACACATAAACTACTGCAGCATAAATACTGGAGGCTGAGACAGGAGGGGTCAGGAGACACTGTGGCCACATCCGAGGACACCCCGGACAGGGCCAAACAGGAAGGATATAACCCCACCCACTTTGCCAAAGCACAGCCCCCACACCACTAGAGGGATATCTTCAACCACCAACTTACCATCCTGAGACAAGGCCGAGTATAGCCCACAAAGATCTCCGCCACGGCACAACCCAAGGGGGCGCCAACCCAGACAGGCTGACCACAACAGTGAATCAACCCACCCAGGTGACGCACCCCCCAGGGACGGCATGAGAGAGCCCCAGTAAGCCAGTGACTCAGCCCCGTAACAGGGTAGAGGCAGAGAATCCCAGTGGAAAGAGGGAACCGGCCAGGCAGAGACAAGCAAGGGCGGTTCGTTGCTCCAGAGCCTTTCCGTTCACCTTCCCACTCCTGGGCCAGACTACACTCAATCATATGACCCACTGAAGAGATGAGTCTTCAGTAAAGACTTAAAGGTTGAGACCGAGTTTGCGTCTCTGACATGGGTAGGCAGACCGTTCCATAAAAATTGAGCTCTATAGGAGAAAGCCCTGCCTCCAGCTGTTTGCTTAGAAATTCTAGGGACAATTAGGAGGCCTCGTCTTGTGACCGTAGCGTACGTGTAGGTATGTACGGCAGGACCAAATCAGAGAGATAGGTAGAAGCAAGCCCATGTAATGCTTTGTAGGTTAGCAGTAAAACCTTGAAATCAGCCCTTGCTTTGACAGGAAGCCAGTGTAGAGAGGCTAGCACTGGAGTAATATGATCATTTTTTTGGTTCTAGTCAGGATTCTAGCAGCCGTATTTAGCACTAACTGAAGTTTATTTAGTGCTTTATCCGGTAGCCGGAAAATAGAGCATTGCAGTAGTCTAACCTAGAAGTGACAAAAGCATGGATTAATTTTTCTGCATCATTTTTGGACAGAAAGTTTCTGATTTTTGCAATGTTACGTAGATGGAAAAAGCTGTCCTCAAAATGGTCTTGATATGTTCTTCAAAAAGAGAGATCAGGGTCCAGAGTAACGCCGAGGTCCTTCACAGTTTTATTTGAGACGACTGTACAACCATTAACATAAATTGTCAGATTCAACAGAAGATCTCTTTGTTTCTTGGGACCTAGAACAAGCATCTCTGTTTTGTCCGAGTTTAATAGTAGAAAGTTTGCAGCCATCCACTTCCTTATGTCTGAAACACATGCTTCTAGCGAGGGCAATTTTGGGGCTTCACCATGTTTCATTGAAATGTACAGCTGTGTGTCATCCGCATAGCAGTGAAAGTTTACATTATGTTTTCGAATAACATCCCCAAGAGGTAAAATATATAGTGAAAACAATAGTGGTCCTAAAACGGAACCTTGAGGAACACCGAAATTTACAGTTGATTTGTCAGAGGACAAACCATTCACAGAGACAAACTGATATCTTTCCGACAGATAAGATCTAAACCAGGCCAGAACATGTCCGTGTAGACCAATTTGGGTTTCCAATCTCTCCAAAAGAATGTGGTGATCGATGGTATCAAAAGCAGCACTAAGGTCGAGGAGCACGAGGACAGATGCAGAGCCTCGGTCCGATGCCATTAAAATGTCATTTACCACTGTCACAAGTGCCGTCTCAGTGCTATGATGGGGTCTAAAACCAGACTGAAGCATTTCGTATACATTGTTTTTCTTCAGGAAGGCAGTGAGTTGCTGCGCAACAGCCTTCTCTAAAATTTTTGAGAGGAATGGAAGATTCGATATAGGCCGATAGTTTTTTATATTTTCTGGGTCAAGGTTTGGCTTTTTCAAGAGAGGCTTTATTACTGCCACTTTTAGTGAGTTTGGTACACATCCAGTGGATAGAGAGCCGTTTATTATGTTCAACATAGGAGGGCCAAGCACAGGAAGCAGCTCTTTCAGTAGTTTAGTTGGAATAGGGTCCAGTATGCAGCTTGAAGGTGTAGAGGCCATGATTATTTTCATCATTGTGTCAAGAGATATAGTACTAAAACACTTGAGCGTCTCTCTTGATCCTAGGTCCTGGCAGAGTTGTGCAGACTCAGGACAACTGAGGTTTGGAGGAATACGCAGGTTTAAAGAGGAGTCTGTAATTTGCTTTCTAATAATCATAATCTTTTCCTTAAAGAAGTTCATGAATTTATCACTGCTAAAGTGAAAGTCATCCTCTCTTGGGGAATGCTGCTTTTTAGTTAGCTTTGCGACAGTATCAAAAAGGAATTTCGGATTGTTCTTATTTTCCTCAATTAAGTTAGAAAAATAGGATGATCGAGCAGCAGTAAGGGCTCTTCGGTACTGCACGGTACCGTCCTTCCAAGCTAGTCGGAAGACTTCCAGTTTGGTGTGGCGCCATTTCCGTTCCAATTTTCTGGAAGCTTGCTTCAGAGCTCGGGTATTTTCTGTGTACCAGGGAGCTAGTTTCTTATGAGACATTTTTTTAGTTTTTAGGGGTGCAACTGCATCTAGGGTATTGCGCAAGGTTAAATTGAGATCCTCAGTTAGGTGGTTAACGGATTTTTGTCCTCTGGCGTCCTTGGGTAGGCAGAGGGAGTCTGGAAGGGCATCAAGGAATCTTTGTGTTGTCTGTGAATTTATAGCACGACTTTTGATGTTCCTTGGTTGGGGTCTGAGCAGATTATTTGTTGCAATTGCAAACGTAATAAAATGGTGGTCCGATAGTCCAGGATTATGAGGAAAAACATTAAGATCCACAACATTTATTCCATGGGACAAAACTAGGTCCAGCGTATGACTGTGACAGTGAGTGGGTCCAGAGACATGTTGGACAAAACCCACTGAGTCGATGATGGCTCCGAAAGCCTTTTGGAGTGGGTCTGTGGACTTTTCATGGGGGAATTAATGTCACAAAGATTAGAATATTATCTGCAATGACTACAAGGTCCGATAGGAATTCAGGGAACTCAGTGAGAAACGCTGTATATGGCCCAGGAGGCCTGTAAACAGTAGCTATAAAAAGTGATGAGTAGGCTGCATAGATTTCATGACCAGAAGCTCAAAAGACGAAAACGTCATTTTTTTTTTTGTAAATTGAAATTTGCTATCGTAAATGTTAGCAACACCTCCGCCTTTGCGGGATGCACGGGGGATATGGTCACTAGTGTACCCAGGAGGTGAGGCCTCATTTAACACAGTAAATTCATCAGGCTTAAGCCATGTTTCAGTCAGGCCAATCACATCAAGATTATGATCAGTGATTAGTTCATTGACTATAATTGCCTTTGAAGTAAGGGATCTAACATTAAGTAGCCCTATTTTGAGATGTGAGGTATCATGATCTCTTTCAGTAATGACAGGAATGGAGGTGGTCTTTATCCTAGTGAGATTGCTAAGGCGAACACCGCCATGTTTAGTTTTGCCCAACCTAGGTCGAGGCACAGACACGGTCTCAATGGTGATAGCTGAGCTGACTACACTGACTGTGCTAGTGGCAGACTCCACTATGCTGGCAGGCTGGCTAATAGCCTGCTGCCTGGCCTGCACCCTATTTCATTGTGGAGCTAGAGGAGTTAGAGCCCTGTCTATGTTGGTAGATAAGATGAGAGCACCCCTCCAGCTAGGATGGAGTCCGTCACTCCTCAGCAGGTCAGGCTTGGTCCTGTTTGTGGGTGAGTCCCAGAAAGAGGGCCAATTATCTACAAATTCTATCTTTTGGGAGGGGCAGAAAACAGTTTTCAACCAGCGATTGAGTTGTGAGACTCTGCTGTAGAGCTCATCACTCCCCCTAACTGGGAGGGGGCCAGAGACAATTACTCGATGCCGACACATCTTTCTAGCTGATATGCACGCAGAAGCTATGTTGCGCTTGGTGATCTCTGACTGTTTCATCCTAACATCGTTGGTGCCGACGTGGATAACAATATCTCTATACTCTCTACACTCGCCAGTTTTAGCTTTAGCCAGCACCATCTTCAGATTAGCCTTAACGTCGGTAGCCCTGCCCCCGGGTAAACAGTGTATGATCGCTGGATGATTCGCTGTAAGTCTAATACTGCGGGTAATGGAGTCGCCAATGACTAGAGTTTTCAATTTGTCAGAGCTAATGGTGGGAAGCTTCGGCGTCTCAGACCCCGTAACGGGAGGAGTAGAGACCAGAGAAGACTCGGCCTCTGACACCGACCCGCTGCTTAATGGGGAAAACCGGTTGAAAGTTTCTGTCGGCTGAATGAGCGACACCGGTTGAGCGTTCCTACAGCATTTCCTTCCAGAAACCGTGAGAAAGTTGTCCGGCTGCGGGGACTGTGCCAGGGGATTTATACTACTATCTGTACTTACTGGTGGCACAGACGCTGTTTCATCCTTTCCTACACTGAAATTACCCTTGCCTAACAATTGCGTCTGAAGCTGGGCTTACAGTACAGCTATCCTCGCCGTAAGGCGAGCACAGCAGCTGCAATTAGAAGGCATCATGTTAATGTTACTACTTATAGCTTCGGCTGTTGGAGGTCCTGACGAATCGTGTCCAGATAAAGCGTCCGGAGTGAAAAAGTTGAGGAAAAAATAAATAAATATATGAACGGTAATTAAAAAGTGAAAACCGTAATGTTGTCAGGTAGCAAAATAGGTTGGCAACAAAACGCACAGCAACTCGAAAACAAGCCTGCAAGTTGTGACCGGAAATGACCTATTGAGTCTGCCGATAAGAATACGGTGATTGACAGAGTCAAAATGCCGATCCAGACTGCTTGCACTCAGACTGGGACAATGATATGTCCTCCATGCTGTTACTGCTTGCCCTCAGACTGGGACAATGTAATGTCCCCCCTGCTGTTACTGCTTGCCCTCAGACTGGGACAATGATATATCCGCCCAGCTGTTACTGCTTATCCTCAGACTGGGACAATGATATGTCCTCCCTGCTGTTACTGCTTATCCTCAGACTGGGTCAATGATATGTCCTCCCTGCTGTTACTGCTTGCCCTCAGACTGGGACAATGATATGTCCTCCCTGCTGTTACTGCTTGCCCTCAGACTGGGACAATGATATGTCCTCCCTGCTGTTACTGCTTATCCTCAGACTGGGACAATGATATGTCCTCCATGCTGTTACTGCTTATCCTCAGACTGGGACAATGATATGTTCTCCCTGCTGTTACTGCTTGCCCTCAGACTGGGACAATGATATGTCCTCCATGCTGTTACTGCTTGCCCTCAGACTGGGACAATGATATGTCCTCCCTGCTGTTACTGCTTATCCTCAGACTGGGACAATGATATGTCCTCCCTGCTGTTACTGCTTGCCCTCAGACTGGGACAATGATATGTCCTCCATGCTGTTACTGCTTGCCCTCAGACTGGGACAATGATATGTCCTCCCTGCTGTTACTGCTTATCCTCAGACTGGGACAATGATATGTCCTCCCTGCTGTTACTGCTTGCCCTCAGACTGGGACAATGATATGTCCTCCATGCTGTTACTGCTTGCCCTCAGACTGGGACAATGATATGTCCTCCCTGCTGTTACTGCTTATCCTCAGACTGGGACAATGATATGTCCTCCCTGCTGTTACTGCTTGCCCTCAGACTGGGACAATGATATGTCCTCCCTGCTGTTACTGCTTGCCCTCAGACTGGGACAATGATATGTCCTCCATGCTGTTACTGCTTGCCCTCAGACTGGGACAATGATATATCCTCCCTGCTGTTACTGCTTGGCCTCAGACTGGGACAATGATATGTCCTCCATGCTGTTACTGCTTATCCTCAGACTGGGACAATGATATGTTCTCCCTGCTGTAACTGCTTGCCCTCAGACTGGGACAATGATATGTCCTCCATGCTGTTACTGCTTATCCTCAGACTGGGACAATGATATGTCCTCCCTGCTGTTACTGCTTGCCCTCAGACTGGGACAATGATATGTCCTCCCTGCTGTTACTGCTTATCCTCAGACTGGGACAATGATATGTCCTCCCTGCTGTTACTGCTTATCCTCAGACTGGGTCAATGATATGTCCTCCCTGCTGTTACTGCTTGCCCTCAGACTGGGACAATGATATGTCCTCCCTGCTGTTACTGCTTGCCCTCAGACTGGGACAATGATATGTCCTCCCTGCTGTTACTGCTTATCCTCAGACTGGGACAATGATATGTCCTCCATGCTGTTACTGCTTATCCTCAGACTGGGACAATGATATGTTCTCCCTGCTGTTACTGCTTGCCCTCAGACTGGGACAATGATATGTCCTCCATGCTGTTACTGCTTGCCCTCAGACTGGGACAATGATATGTCCTCCCTGCTGTTACTGCTTATCCTCAGACTGGGACAATGATATGTCCTCCCTGCTGTTACTGCTTGCCCTCAGACTGGGACAATGATATGTCCTCCATGCTGTTACTGCTTGCCCTCAGACTGGGACAATGATATGTCCTCCCTGCTGTTACTGCTTATCCTCAGACTGGGTCAATGATATGTCCTCCCTGCTGTTACTGCTTGCCCTCAGACTGGGACAATGATATGTCCTCCCTGCTGTTACTGCTTGCCCTCAGACTGGGACAATGATATGTCCTCCCTGCTGTTACTGCTTATCCTCAGACTGGGACAATGATATGTCCTCCATGCTGTTACTGCTTATCCTCAGACTGGGACAATGATATGTTCTCCCTGCTGTTACTGCTTGCCCTCAGACTGGGACAATGATATGTCCTCCATGCTGTTACTGCTTGCCCTCAGACTGGGACAATGATATGTCCTCCCTGCTGTTACTGCTTATCCTCAGACTGGGACAATGATATGTCCTCCCTGCTGTTACTGCTTGCCCTCAGACTGGGACAATGATATGTCCTCCATGCTGTTACTGCTTGCCCTCAGACTGGGACAATGATATGTCCTCCCTGCTGTTACTGCTTATCCTCAGACTGGGACAATGATATGTCCTCCCTGCTGTTACTGCTTGCCCTCAGACTGGGACAATGATATGTCCTCCATGCTGTTACTGCTTGCCCTCAGACTGGGACAATGATATGTCCTCCCTGCTGTTACTGCTTATCCTCAGACTGGGACAATGATATGTCCTCCCTGCTGTTACTGCTTGCCCTCAGACTGGGACAATGATATGTCCTCCCTGCTGTTACTGCTTGCCCTCAGACTGGGACAATGATATGTCCTCCATGCTGTTACTGCTTGCCCTCAGACTGGGACAATGATATATCCTCCCTGCTGTTACTGCTTGCCCTCAGACTGGGACAATGATATGTCCTCCATGCTGTTACTGCTTATCCTCAGACTGGGACAATGATATGTTCTCCCTGCTGTTACTGCTTGCCCTCAGACTGGGACAATGATATGTCCTCCATGCTGTTACTGCTTATCCTCAGACTGGGACAATGATATGTCCTCCCTGCTGTTACTGCTTGCCCTCAGACTGGGACAATGATATGTCCTCCCTGCTGTTACTGCTTATCCTCAGACTGGGACAATGATATGTCCTCCCTGCTGTTACTGCTTATCCTCAGACTGGGTCAATGATATGTCCTCCCTGCTGTTACTGCTTGCCCTCAGACTGGGACAATGATATGTCCTCCCTGCTGTTACTGCTTGCCCTCAGACTGGGACAATGATATGTCCTCCCTGCTGTTACTGCTTATCCTCAGACTGGGACAATGATATGTCCTCCATGCTGTTACTGCTTATCCTCAGACTGGGACAATGATATGTTCTCCCTGCTCTTACTGCTTGCCCTCAGACTGGGACAATGATATGTCCTCCATGCTGTTACTGCTTGCCCTCATACTGGGACAATGATATGTCCTCCCTGCTGTTACTGCTTATCCTCAGACTGGGACAATGATATGTCCTCCCTGCTGTTACTGCTTGCCCTCAGACTGGGACAATGATATGTCCTCCATGCTGTTACTGCTTGCCCTCAGACTGGGACAATGATATGTCCTCCCTGCTGTTACTGCTTATCCTCAGACTGGGACAATGATATGTCCTCCCTGCTGTTACTGCTTGCCCTCAGACTGGGACAATGATATGTCCTCCATGCTGTTACTGCTTATCCTCAGACTGGGACAATGATATGTCCTCCCTGCTGTTACTGCTTATCCTCAGACTGGGACAATGATATGTCCTCCCTGCTGTTACTGCTTGCCCTCAGACTGGGACAATGATATGTCCTCCATGCTGTTACTGCTTGCCCTCAGACTGGGACAATGATATATCCTCCCTGCTGTTACTGCTTGCCCTCAGACTGGGACAATGATATGTCCTCCATGCTGTTACTGCTTATCCTCAGACTGGGACAATGATATGTTCTCCCTGCTGTTACTGCTTGCCCTCAGACTGGGACAATGATATGTCCTCCATGCTGTTACTGCTTATCCTCAGACTGGGACAATGATATGTCCTCCCTGCTGTTACTGCTTATCCTCAGACTGGGTCAATGATATGTCCTCCCTGCTGTTACTGCTTGCCCTCAGACTGGGACAATGATATGTCCTCCCTGCTGTTACTGCTTGCCCTCAGACTGGGACAATGATATGTCCTCCCTGCTGTTACTGCTTATCCTCAGACTGGGACAATGATATGTCCTCCATGCTGTTACTGCTTATCCTCAGACTGGGACAATGGTATGTTCTCCCTGCTGTTACTGCTTGCCCTCAGACTGGGACAATGATATGTCCTCCATGCTGTTACTGCTTGCCCTCAGACTGGGACAATGATATGTCCTCCCTGCTGTTACTGCTTATCCTCAGACTGGGACAATGATATGTCCTCCCTGCTGTTACTGCTTGCCCTCAGACTGGGACAATGATATGTCCTCCATGCTGTTACTGCTTGCCCTCAGACTGGGACAATGATATGTCCTCCCTGCTGTTACTGCTTATCCTCAGACTGGGACAATGATATGTCCTCCTGCTGTTACTGCTTGCCCTCAGACTGGGACAATGATATGTCCTCCATGCTGTTACTGGCCCTCAGACTGGGACAATGATATGTCCTCCCTGCTGTTACTGCTTATCCTCAGACTGGGACAATGATATGTCCTCCCTGCTGTTACTGCTTGCCCTCAGACTGGGACAATGATATGTCCTCCCTGCTGTTACTGCTTGCCCTCAGACTGGGACAATGATATGTCCTCCATGCTGTTACTGCTTGCCCTCAGACTGGGACAATGATATATCCTCCCTGCTGTTACTGCTTGCCCTCAGACTGGGACAATGATATGTCCTCCATGCTGTTACTGCTTATCCTCAGACTGGGACAATGATATGTTCTCCCTGCTGTTACTGCTTGCCCTCAGACTGGGACAATGATATGTCCTCCATGCTGTTACTGCTTATCCTCAGACTGGGACAATGATATGTCCTCCCTGCTGTTACTGCTTATCCTTAGACTGGGACAATGATATGTCCTCCCTGCTGTTACTGCTTATCCTCAGACTGGGAAAATGATATGTCCTCCCTGCTGTTACTGCTTATCCTCAGACTGGGACAATGATATATCCTCCCTGCTGTTACTGCTTATCCTCAGACTGGGACAATGATATGTCCTCCCTGCTGTTACTGCTTGCCCTCAGACTGGGACAATGATATGTCCTCCCTGCTGTTACTGCTTATCCTCAGACTGGGACAATGATATGTCCTCCCTGCTGTTACTGCTTGCCCTCAGACTGGGACAATGATATATCCTCCCTGCTGTTACTGCTTGCCCTCAGACTGGGACAATGATATGTCCTCCATGCTGTTACTGCTTGCCCTCAGACTGGGACAATGATATGTCCTCCCTGCTGTTACTGCTTGCCCTCAGACTGGGACAATGATATGTCCTCCATGCTGTTACTGCTTGCCCTCAGACTGGGACAATGATATGTCCTCCATGCTGTTACTACTTGCCCTTAGACTGGGACACTGATATGTCCTCCATGCTGTTACTGCTTATCCTCAGACTGGGACAATGATATGTCCTCCATGCTGTTACTGCTTGCCCTCAGACTGGGACAATGATATGTCCTCCATGCTGTTACTGCTTGCCCTCAGACTGGGACAATGTAATGTCCTCCCTGCTGTTACTGCTTATCCTCAGACTGGGACAATGATATGTCCTCCCTGCTGTTACTGCTTGCCCTCAGACTGGGACAATGATATATCCGCCCAGCTGTTACTGCTTATCCTCAGACTGGGACAATGATATGTCCTCCCTGCTGTTACTGCTTATCCTCAGACTGGGTCAATGATATGTCCTCCCTGCTGTTACTGCTTGCCCTCAGACTGGGACAATGATATGTCCTCCATGCTGTTACTGCTTGCCCTCAGACTGGGACAATGATATGTCCTCCCTGCTGTTACTGCTTATCCTCAGACTGGGACAATGATATGTCCTCCCTGCTGTTACTGCTTGCCCTCAGACTGGGACAATGATATGTCCTCCCTGCTGTTACTGCTTGCCCTCAGACTGGGACAATGATATGTCCTCCATGCTGTTACTGCTTGCCCTCAGACTGGGACAATGATATATCCTCCCTGCTGTTACTGCTTGCCCTCAGACTGGGACAATGATATGTCCTCCATGCTGTTACTGCTTATCCTCAGACTGGGACAATGATATGTCCTCCCTGCTGTTACTGCTTATCCTCAGACTGGGACAATGATATGTCCTCCCTGCTGTTACTGCTTATCCTCAGACTGGGAAAATGATATGTCCTCCCTGCTGTTACTGCTTATCCTCAGACTGGGACAATGATATATCCTCCCTGCTGTTACTGCTTATCCTCAGACTGGGACAATGATATGTCCTCCCTGCTGTTACTGCTTGCCCTCAGACTGGGACAATGATATGTCCTCCCTGCTGTTACTGCTTATCCTCAGACTGGGACAATGATATGTCCTCCCTGCTGTTACTGCTTGCCCTCAGACTGGGACAATGATATGTCCTCCATGCTGTTACTGCTTGCCCTCAGACTGGGACAATGATATGTCCTCCATGCTGTTACTGCTTGCCCTCAGACTGGGACAATGATATATCCTCCCTGCTGTTACTGCTTGCCCTCAGACTGGGACAATGATATGTCCTCCATGCTGTTACTGCTTATCCTCAGACTGGGACAATGATATGTTCTCCCTGCTGTTACTGCTTGCCCTCAGACTGGGACAATGATATGTCCTCCATGCTGTTACTGCTTATCCTCAGACTGGGACAATGATATGTCCTCCCTGCTGTTACTGCTTATCCTCAGACTGGGACAATGATATGTCCTCCCTGCTGTTACTGCTTATCCTCAGACTGGGAAAATGATATGTCCTCCCTGCTGTTACTGCTTATCCTCAGACTGGGACAATGATATATCCTCCCTGCTGTTACTGCTTATCCTCAGACTGGGACAATGATATGTCCTCCCTGCTGTTACTGCTTGCCCTCAGACTGGGACAATGATATGTCCTCCCTGCTGTTACTGCTTATCCTCAGACTGGGACAATGATATGTCCTCCCTGCTGTTACTGCTTGCCCTCAGACTGGGACAATGATATATCCTCCCTGCTGTTACTGCTTGCCCTCAGACTGGGACAATGATATGTCCTCCCTGCTGTTACTGCTTATCCTCAGACTGGGACAATGATATGTCCTCCCTGCTGTTACTGCTTGCCCTCAGACTGGGACAATGATATATCCTCCCTGCTGTTACTGCTTGCCCTCAGACTGGGACAATGATATGTCCTCCATGCTGTTACTGCTTGCCCTCAGACTGGGGCAATGATATGTCCTCCCTGCTGTTACTGCTTGCCCTCAGACTGGGACAATGATATGTCCTCCATGCTGTTACTGCTTGCCCTCAGACTGGGACAATGATATGTCCTCCATGCTGTTACTGCTTGCCCTCAGACTGGGACAATGTAATGTCCTCCCTGCTGTTACTGCTTATCCTCAGACTGGGACAATGATATGTCCTCCCTGCTGTTACTGCTTGCCCTCAGACTGGGACAATGATATATCCGCCCAGCTGTTACTGCTTATCCTCAGACTGGGACAATGATATGTCCTCCCTGCTGTTACTACTTGCCCTTAGACTGGGACACTGATATGTCCTCCATGCTGTTACTGCTTATCCTCAGACTGGGACAATGATATGTCCTCCATGCTGTTACTGCTTGCCCTCAGACTGGGACAATGATATGTCCTCCATGCTGTTACTGCTTGCCCTCAGACTGGGACAATGATATGTCCTCCATGCTGTTACTGCTTATCCTCAGACTGGGACAATGATATGTCCTCCCTGCTGTTACTGCTTGCCCTGAGACTGGGACAATGATATGTCCTCCATGCTGTTACTGCTTGCCCTCAGACTGGGACAATGATATGTCCCCCCTGCTGTTACTGCTTGCCCTCAGACTGGGACAATGATATGTCCTCCATGCTGTTACTGCTTGCCCTCAGACTGGGACAATGATATGTACTCCATGCTGTTACTGCTTATCCTCAGACTGGGACAATGATATGTCCTCCCTGCTGTTACTGCTTATCCTCAGACTGGGAAAATGATATGTCCTCCCTGCTGTTACTGCTTATCCTCAGACTGGGACAATGATATATCCTCCCTGCTGTTACTGCTTATCCTCAGACTGGGACAATGATATGTCCTCCCTGCTGTTACTGCTTGCCCTCAGGCTGGGACAATGATATGTCCTCCCTGCTGTTACTGCTTATCCTCAGACTGGGACAATGATATGTCCTCCCTGCTGTTACTGCTTGCCCTGAGACTGGGACAATGATATGTCCTCCATGCTGTTACTGCTTGCCCTCAGACTGGGACAATGATATGTCCCCCCTGCTGTTACTGCTTGCCCTCAGACTGGGACAATGATATGTCCTCCATGCTGTTACTGCTTGCCCTCAGACTGGGACAATGATATGTACTCCATGCTGTTACTGCTTATCCTCAGACTGGGACAATGATATGTCCTCCCTGCTGTTACTGCTTATCCTCAGACTGGGAAAATGATATGTCCTCCCTGCTGTTACTGCTTATCCTCAGACTGGGACAATGATATATCCTCCCTGCTGTTACTGCTTATCCTCAGACTGGGACAATGATATGTCCTCCCTGCTGTTACTGCTTGCCCTCAGGCTGGGACAATGATATGTCCTCCCTGCTGTTACTGCTTATCCTCAGACTGGGACAATGATATGTCCTCCCTGCTGTTACTGCTTGCCCTCAGACTGGGACAATGATATATCCTCCCTGATGTTACTGCTTGCCCTCAGACTGGGACAATGATATGTCCTCCATGCTGTTACTGCTTGCCCTCAGACTGGGGCAATGATATGTCCTCCCTGCTGTTACTGCTTGCCCTCAGACTGGGACAATGATATGTCCTCCATGCTGTTACTGCTTGCCCTCAGACTGGGACTCTGATATGTCCTCCATGCTGTTACTACTTGCCCTTAGACTGGGACACTGATATGTCCTCCATGCTGTTACTGCTTATCCTCAGACTGGGACAATGATATGTCCTCCCTGCTGTTACTGCTTATCCTCAGACTGGGAAAATGATATGTCCTCCCTGCTGTTACTGCTTATCCTCAGACTGGGACAATGATATATCCTCCCTGCTGTTACTGCTTATCCTCAGACTGGGACAATGATATGTCCTCCCTGCTGTTACTGCTTGCCCTCAGACTGGGACAATGATATGTCCTCCCTGCTGTTACTGCTTATCCTCAGACTGGGACAATGATATGTCCTCCATGCTGTTACTGCTTGCCCTCAGACTGGGACAATGATATATCCTCCTGCTGTTACTGCTTGCCCTCAGACTGGGACAATGATATGTCCTCCATGCTGTTACTGCTTGCCCTCAGACTGGGGCAATGATATGTCCTCCCTGCTGTTACTGCTTGCCCTCAGACTGGGACAATGATATGTCCTCCATGCTGTTACTGCTTGCCCTCAGACTGGGACAATGATATGTCCTCCATGCTGTTACTGCTTGCCCTCAGACTGGGACAATGTAATGTCCTCCCTGCTGTTACTGCTTATCCTCAGACTGGGACAATGATATGTCCTCCCTGCTGTTACTGCTTGCCCTCAGACTGGGACAATGATATATCCGCCCAGCTGTTACTGCTTATCCTCAGACTGGGACAATGATATGTCCTCCCTGCTGTTACTACTTGCCCTTAGACTGGGACACTGATATGTCCTCCATGCTGTTACTGCTTATCCTCAGACTGGGACAATGATATGTCCTCCATGCTGTTACTGCTTGCCCTCAGACTGGGACAATGATATGTCCTCCATGCTGTTACTGCTTGCCCTCAGACTGGGACAATGATATGTCCTCCATGCTGTTACTGCTTATCCTCAGACTGGGACAATGATATGTCCTCCCTGCTGTTACTGCTTGCCCTGAGACTGGGACAATGATATGTCCTCCATGCTGTTACTGCTTGCCCTCAGACTGGGACAATGATATGTCCCCCCTGCTGTTACTGCTTGCCCTCAGACTGGGACAATGATATGTCCTCCATGCTGTTACTGCTTGCCCTCAGACTGGGACAATGATATGTACTCCATGCTGTTACTGCTTATCCTCAGACTGGGACAATGATATGTCCTCCATGCTGTTACTGCTTGCCCTCAGACTGGGACAATGATATGTCCTCCCTGCTGTTACTGCTTACCCTCAGACTGGGACAATGATATGTCCTCCATGCTGTTACTGCTTGCCCTCAGACTGGGACAATGATATGTACTCCATGCTGTTACTGCTTGCCCTCAGACTGGGACAATGATATGTCCTCCCTGCTGTTACTGCTTGCCCTCAGACTGGGACAATGATATGTCCTCCATGCTGTTACTGCTTATCCTCAGACTGGGACAATGATATGTCCTCCATGCTGTTACTGCTTGCCCTCAGACTGGGACAATGATATGTCCTCCATGCTGTTACTGCTTGCCCTGAGACTGGGACAATGATATGTCCTCCATGCTGTTACTGCTTGCCCTCAGACTGGGACAATGATATGTCCTCCATGCTGTTACTGCTTGCCCTCAGACTGGGACAATGATATGTCCTCCATGCTGTTACTGCTTGCCCTCAGACTGGGACAATGATATGTCCTCCCTGCTGTTACTGCTTGCCCTCAGACTGGGACAATGATATGTCCTCCCTGCTGTTACTGCTTATCCTCAGACTGGGACAATGATATGTCCTCCATGCTGTTACTGCTTGCCCTCAGACTGGGACAATGATATGTCCTCCATGCTGTTACTGCTTGCCCTCAGACTGGGACAATGATATGTCCTCCATGCTGTTACTGCTTGCCCTCAGACTGGGACAATGATATGTCCTCCATGCTGTTACTGCTTGCCCTCAGACTGGGACAATGATATGTCCTCCCTGCTGTTACTGCTTATCCTCAGACTGGGACAATGATATATCCTCCATGCTGTTACTGCTTGCCCTCAGACTGGGACAATGATATGTCCTCCATGCTGTTACTGCTTGCCCTCAGACTGGGACAATGATATGTCCTCCATGCTGTTACTGCTTATCCTCAGACTGGGACAATGATATGTCCTCCATGCTGTTACTGCTTGCCCTCAGACTGGGACAATGATATGTCCTCCCTGCTGTTACTGCTTATCCTCAGACTGGGACAATGATATGTCCTCCATGCTGTTACTGCTTGCCCTCAGACTGGGACAATGATATGTCCTCCATGCTGTTACTGCTTGCCCTCAGACTGGGACAATGATATGTCCTCCATGCTGTTACTGCTTGCCCTCAGACTGGGACAATGATATGTCCTCCATGCTGTTACTGCTTGCCCTCAGACTGGGACAATGATATGTCCTCCCTGCTGTTACTGCTTATCCTCAGACTGGGACAATGATATGTCCTCCATGCTGTTACTGCTTGCCCTCAGACTGGGACAATGATATGTCCTCCCTGCTGTTACTGCTTATCCTCAGACTGGGACAATGATATATCCTCCATGCTGTTACTGCTTGCCCTCAGACTGGGACAATGATATGTCCTCCATGCTGTTACTGCTTGCCCTCAGACTGGGACAATGATATGTCCTCCATGCTGTTACTGCTTATCCTCAGACTGGGACAATGATATGTCCTCCATGCTGTTACTGCTTGCCCTCAGACTGGGACAATGATATGTCCTCCCTGCTGTTACTGCTTATCCTCAGACTGGGACAATGATATGTCCTCCATGCTGTTACTGCTTGCCCTCAGACTGGGACAATGATATGTCCTCCCTGCTGTTACTGCTTGCCCTCAGACTGGGACAATGATATGTCCTCCATGCTGTTACTGCTTGCCCTCAGACTGGGACAATGATATGTCCTCCATGCTGTTACTGCTTGCCCTCAGACTGGGACAATGATATGTCCTCCATGCTGTTACTGCTTGCCCTCAGACTGGGACAATGATATGTCCTCCCTGCTGTTACTGCTTATCCTCAGACTGGGACAATGATATGTCCTCCATGCTGTTACTGCTTGCCCTCAGACTGGGACAATGATATGTCCTCCATGCTGTTACTGCTTGCCCTCAGACTGGGACAATGATATGTCCTCCATGCTGTTACTGCTTGCCCTCAGACTGGGACAATGATATGTCCTCCATGCTGTTACTGCTTGCCCTCAGACTGGGACAATGATATGTCCTCCCTGCTGTTACTGCTTATCCTCAGACTGGGACAATGATATATCCTCCATGCTGTTACTGCTTGCCCTCAGACTGGGACAATGATATGTCCTCCATGCTGTTACTGCTTGCCCTCAGACTGGGACAATGATATGTCCTCCATGCTGTTACTGCTTATCCTCAGACTGGGACAATGATATGTCCTCCATGCTGTTACTGCTTGCCCTCAGACTGGGACAATGATATGTCCTCCCTGCTGTTACTGCTTATCCTCAGACTGGGACAATGATATGTCCTCCATGCTGTTACTGCTTGCCCTCAGACTGGGACAATGATATGTCCTCCATGCTGTTACTGCTTGCCCTCAGACTGGGACAATGATATGTCCTCCATGCTGTTACTGCTTGCCCTCAGACTGGGACAATGATATGTCCTCCATGCTGTTACTGCTTGCCCTCAGACTGGGACAATGATATGTCCTCCCTGCTGTTACTGCTTATCCTCAGACTGGGACAATGATATGTCCTCCATGCTGTTACTGCTTGCCCTCAGACTGGGACAATGATATGTCCTCCCTGCTGTTACTGCTTATCCTCAGACTGGGACAATGATATATCCTCCATGCTGTTACTGCTTGCCCTCAGACTGGGACAATGATATGTCCTCCATGCTGTTACTGCTTGCCCTCAGACTGGGACAATGATATGTCCTCCATGCTGTTACTGCTTATCCTCAGACTGGGACAATGATATGTCCTCCATGCTGTTACTGCTTGCCCTCAGACTGGGACAATGATATGTCCTCCCTGCTGTTACTGCTTATCCTCAGACTGGGACAATGATATGTCCTCCATGCTGTTACTGCTTGCCCTCAGACTGGGACAATGATATGTCCTCCATGCTGCTGCTTCATCTCCCACTACCAGCAGGAGGGAAGAGAACTGGCACACAAATAGTGTTGTACTTAATCATATAAGGTCCACAACATTTAGATGTAAATCTGATAACTGGGAAATATACACAGTTATGTTGTTCTACTGTCCTTAGTTACATCACAAATGAGTAACGAATTTAACATGATTGTTATTTAAGTCCCTCATACCATTTCCAACATTCTTTATAGTAGAAATATTTTTTCATTCTCCACTTTTGGAACAGATTTTCATTCTGATACGCCTCTGATGCACTGATTTCATTCTGAGGTGTCTGTAATATACTGATATACTTCCTGGTGTCAATTCACCTACAGGGTGCATTCTCTAGAGTTGATCCTCAATACTGAAAGGTGTCTGAGGGTGTTAATACTGAGGGTGTTGAAAAAACAATCCCATGGGTCATTTGAACAACATCGTAAGTGTTATATTTTAACTCTCCAAGTGTTTCAATATGAACACTACCAAAAGTGTTAAATCACACTAAGTGGTAAAGTATAAGTATAAAAACTGGATGAGCGTTGAAAAAACACTCCCACAGGTCATTTGAACAACATCTGAAGTGTTATATCTTAACACACTATTATTAACACTACAAAAAGTGTTACATTAACACTGACGAGAGTGAACCTATATAAATACTGGATGAGTGTTAACATTAACACACCTGGTGTTAAGGCTACCCCAGAATACTGCCCCTTCTGGAGGAATTCGGTACCCATATAAAGCATGATAAATTTTTGTCAAAAGTTGCTAATATATGCAAATAAAAATTATTATCGAATAGGAAACACTCTAAAGCTTCTAAAACCGTTTAAATTTTGTCTCTATGTAAAGCAGAAGTCTCAGGGCATGCATTCTCCCAAAGTCTCTCTTGTAATGAAAAAAGTTGCCACCAATTCAACGTCATCGTATACACACTTCCCAAGCAGTTATAACCATGGAAACAGTTTCTACGTCTTCAGCGTGAAGCCTGCTTTCGATGAGGCGTGTAACTGTGAGAATCGCGCGCTCACGAGACGTTCAGCGTGCCCAAACGTCCCGGTGACGCAAAAAAAAAGTTTCACCAGTTTCACCGAGCTGGGATATTTCTCTCTCTTTCCCTCAGGATGGATTGAACAACGTGTGTTTCTCTGTTCGCCCTCACGATTGCTGTAGACCTTTATAACATTGCTGTAGACCTTTATAACATGTTAAGGCTTAATTATAAACATAGTTTGACAAGTTTACTCGAAATATAATGTATACTTTCGACGTTTTGGTGCGCATCCACTTGAAATTTGCATACATTTCGACCGAAAAGTGGCTAGTTTGAGAACCGAAAGACACAGACTTGAAAACTGAACGCTAACTTGGTGAGTATTAACCCTTCCAGGTCTTCTGATGGAAGAACAGCCACGGTAAGGGAATATTTATGTCTTCATTTTGGGTTTCTGTCGATTCCAAGATAGAGGAGTCAGTATGCTAAATGGGAGAGCCGCCTCCCTATTATAGCCTAGTGAACGCAAAATGTAACGTTAAAAATAATTGTAACATAGCGATTGCATTTAGAAGAAGTTTATCTTGCCATACATATGTAAAACATGCATATTTAGTCAAAGTTTATGATGTGTATTCCTTGTTAGCTGACGTTATCTGCCGGAGCTATTTTATTTCTCCTGACATTGCAGTAGCATTTTTTGAACGATGCATAATTGTAAACAGAGATTTATGGATATATATTGCATATTATTGAAAAAAAAAATGAATGTACTGTGTAACATGTTATATTACTGTCATCTGATGAAGATTTCAAAAGGTTAGTGAAATGATTTTTCTTTTAATCCTGCATTTGTTGATTGCATATTTTTTCCTACTTGGCTATGCTAATGAGGTATGTATGCAGTGGTGGTTGGACATAAATATGTGCTATGTTTTCGCCGTAAAACATTTTAGAAATCTGACTTGCTGGGTAGATAAATAACTTCTTTATCTTTCATTTGAGCCATTTTTCAAGCGATTCTGTGGAGGTTAAATATTTTTAGGATTATTTCTTGCGTTCCCTGCGCCACATTACAGCTCAGGGGGGTGGGGGGAGTTCCCAAAGGGGAACTAGTAGCTCTAACAGGTTTTAAATTATCACTTTCAAATTTGCTGTGTAGTCTTATCCTTTGGAGTCTCTCCTCTCATCCATATTCAGGCCATTCCCCACAACAGAGACATCTTTCTGGCACAAAAACAGGCTTAACCCTCTTTTTTATCTGAACATTATTTATTTTTTTACATGTGAACTATAGATTAGCTGCATGGTTGTAAGTTGAAATGGCTATATAGCTAAATAAATGAGCCAAGAAATGAATGAAAGGCCAGTGGTGGCGGTGAGTGCGCCTCATTCACATAATCTGGTATCGTCCAGAGGCTGCATAGGAGAGCAGCAGGCATTGGCCACAGTTGGTTCTCCAGGGGGTCGTCAGGGACAAAGCGTGCTGGGTCGATTCCCCGCTCCCCTGGTGAAGAGAGCACACTAACAACAGATTAGTCTTCACCATCCATCATGTGGATCAGCATGTGTTAATCTGAGGGAGACATGCAATGTGTTGTGTGTACATGTTTTGCAGTTGCCTGGGAACCACAGTTGTGCCAAGAACAGCCGGGCACTGTTGCTGCCTCTCACTATGTCTCTCTCTCTCTCATCAGGTCAGGCAGGTGCATCCACGGAGGCAAGCTGCATCACAATTTGTAGATCAGTCAACTGTCAACCGAGTATAGCACTATGTTAGACAAAGGGTGTGTGTTGGGGGTATGGAGGAGACAGTCCTCTGGGACCTCATTTATTAACTTTGTGTATGTTCTAAATAGACCCCAAAACATGCGCCAGTTCACACAAATGTTGGCCTTTATAAAACTGAACATGTGTCACGGCCGTCTTCATGGAAGGAATAAGTGGACCAAAGCACAGCGTGGTCAGCGTAAATATTCATTTTATTAGAATGACGCCAACGAAAACAATACAAAACAACCATGAAGCTTGATGCCTCTAACAAAGTCAACTTCCCACAAATACAACAGGAAAAAAAGGCTCCTCCAGTGGGGAGAACAAGTATTTGATACACTGCAGATTTTGCAGGTTTTCCTACTTACAAAGCATGTAGAGGTCTGTCATTTTTATCATAGGTACACTTCAACTGTGAGAGACGGAATCTAAAACAAAAATCCAGAAAATCACATTGTATGATTTTTAAGTAATTAATTTGCATCTGTCCCTGATTGAGAACCATACCCTGCCAAAACATAGAAATAAAGAAACATAGAAAACAAAACATAGAATGCCCACCCCACATCACACCGTGAGAGTACCCCCCCCCAAATGTGCGGAGTCCGGCCGCAAAACCTGAACCTATAGGGGAGGGTCTGGGTGGGCATCTATCCGCGGTGGCGGCTCTGGTGCTGGACGTAGACCCCGCTCCATCTCCGGCTCACCCCACTTGTGGCGCCTCTGGTGCGGGGACCCTCGTCGCCGACCCCGGACTGGGCACCCTCGTTGCGGGCCCCGGACTGGGCACCCTTGTTGCGGGCCCCGGACTGGGCACCCTCGCTGGAGGCCCCCGACTGACCCGTGGAGCAGGCACCGGGCTCACCAGCCTTGGGAGACCTACTGGAGGCCTGGTCCTTGGAGGAGGCACAGGATAGACCGGGCTGTGGGGGAGCACTGGAGATCTGGTGCGTAGCCTTGGCACCACTCTTCCAGGCTGAATGCCCACTCTAGCCCGGCACCTCCAGAGCGCAGGCACAGGTTGAACTGGGTTGTGGGGGAGCACTGGAGCTCTGGTGCTTAGCACTTGCACCGCTCCTCTTGGCTGCATGCCCACTTTAGCCCGGCACATGCGGGGAGCTGGAACAGGCCGCACTGGGTTCTCCTACCGAACTGGGGAAACCATGCGTAGAGCCGGCACAGGACTCACCGGGCTGTGGAGGCGCACTGGAATTCTGGAGCACCAAGCTGGCACAAGACGAGCAGGGCTGGGGAGGCGCACAGGAGGCCTGGTGCGTGGGGCTGGCACAGTCTTCACCAGACGGCTAGCACGCACCTCAGGACGAGTATGGAGAGCTGACTCAGGTGACATCAAACCGAGGACACGCTCCGTAGGGCGAATGTCGTGCCTCATGCACCAACACAGCAGCTCTCTCATACAGGTAGCTCTCTCCTCCAATCTACCCATCAACTCCTTCTCTGTCTCTGCTTCACTCCCTTCGCTCCACTCCAATTTCACCCCGACTGGGTCTGGTTCCATCCTTGGCTCCGCCGACCGTCCCGTGTGCACCCCCCAAATGTTTTTGGGTCTGGCTCTCCTGGCCACGCTGCTTGGTCCTTTGGTGGTGGGAAGTTCTGTCACGGCCGTCTTCATGGAAGGAATAAGTGGACCAAAGAGCAGCGTGGTGCGCTTAACAGGGCTTTGATGTCTCTACCAAAGTCAACTTCCCACAAATACAACAGGGAAAAAAGGATACCTAAGTATGATTCCCAATCAGAGACAACGATAGACAGCTGTCCCTGATTGAGAACCATACCCAGCCAAAACATAGAAATAAAGAAACATAGAAAACAAAACATAGAATGCCCACCCCACATCACACCCTGACCTAACCAAACAGAGAAATAAAACGGCTCTCTAAGGTCAGGGCGTGACAACATGAGAATGTGCTTAGCTTCTTGTAATCTTTAGACCACGCCTACGCACAGTTTCTATCAGTTAAAGTACTGCATTGCGAGTAGGCAAGTAGCCTAGTATTTTGTGGGGATGGGGGATATGACGATTTTTCATAATAAAGAAAAATAAGGTAAATATTACAATATGTTTTTTTTCTCTTTGTATTCTAAAATAGTTAGAAATAAGCATAAATAGAGACACTATTATGTATGTTTCTTTATGTGATCCGATCTAGAGCGCAGTTTAACCTAAAACAGATGGTTCATCATTTCCAGTTACATTTTTTAGGCTGAATATTCTACATCTGACTAGCCTACTGTAATTTGAAATGTCTCAATTAGACAATATTACATTTATAAACATAATGCATATTTTCAAAACCATTGCAGAATGAATTCCTCGCCACCTTTTCTGGCCATGATGGGTCCATATTCCCGAGGAAGCTTGAGCCAACAGCGAAATACCATGCATCTCTCATTTAATCAGCCCCAGTATAATATAATATACAGTATATAGTTATTATTTCAAGTAGCTTATTTTACTCTATGCATTCGGTTTATAATGTACAGTAGAATAACAGATGAACTGTAGTAAAAATGCATTTAGTATTTAAAGGCTACTACACAATGTTGCAAAGTTTGCGGGCAGTGCAGCATATTTAGGTTTGGGAAAAACCTAAATATAGAACATTGAATTCACATTTGTAATAGTTTTTTTATTTCAGAAACTGCCTTTGCCTAATTCCAATACTTCCAAAGTAAAATAAGGGAGTTGTTGTCACCATAAAAGGGGAACGATGGGTGTTTCCAGGCAGAGTTGAAATGCTCGTTCACGCACAAACAGTTTCAGGACGGGTCTGATTTGTAAAGGGAAACATAGAGTACCAGTCAAAAGTTTGGACACACTTACTCATTCAAGGGTTTTTCTTAATTTTCATATTTTCTACATTGTAGAATAATAGTGAAGACATCACAACTATGAAATAACACATATGAGATCATGTAGTAACTGAAAAAGTGTTAACCAAACAAAATATATTTTAGATTTTGGATTCTTCAAAGTATCCACCCTTTGCCGTGATGACAGCTTTGCACATGCTTGGCCTTCTCTCAACCAGCTTCACGTGGAGTGCTTTTCCAACAGTCTTGAAGGAGTTCCCACATATGCTGAGCACTTGTTGGCTGCTTTCCCTTCACTCAGTGGTCCAACTCATCCCAAACCATCTCAATTCGGTTGAGGTTTGGTGATTGTGGAAGCCAGGTCATCTGATGCAGCACTCCATCTCTCTCCTTCTGGGCCTGATAGCCCGTACACAGCCTGGAGGTGTGTTGGGAAATTGTCCTGTTGAAAACCAGATGGGATGGCATATCGCTGCAGAATGCTGTGGTATCTATGCTGGTTAAGTGTGCCTTGAATTCTAAATAAATCACAGACAGTGTCACCAGCAAAGCACCCCCACACCATCACACATCCTCCTCCATGCTTCATGGTAGGAACCACACATGTGGATATCATCTGTTCACCTACTCTGTCTCACAAAGACACAGCGGTTGGACTCAGCACCACTAGAGTGCTTCTTTAAAGAGTTACCATCACCCGAATTAAACTCTAAATGGTCTTTACCTATCACATCTATAAACAGCCAACTTATTAATCGTAACCTCATATCATATCATCATTCTGAACAGTTGTAACCTCCTTGCATTTGCAAAAACCGGAGCCTTATTTATGATTCAGTACTACACAAATTGTTTTAATAATTTATTTACCAATTAAATGGGAACACAGGTTAAACATACACACTCTGCACCGGTTATTGACTGGAGACGTAATACGCTGAAAACATGTCCCTAGTGGAATGACAATGACATTGATGCTTGTTAAATAAGAGATGAAGAGGGAGAGAGAGGGACAGAGACAATTAACATTGGTACATTCAGAAACTGCTCTAACCTACAGTAACCATAATCTTTGCTCACGAACCGTCACCCGCTTTGAGTAAGAAATCATGAATGTATTCACGTGAAATGCCTGGGTTCGCTGGGGGTCTCTCGGTGAACAGGGAAGCCTTGGATAGGGGGCTGGGCCTTTTCACTGCACACTTGCAAGGCTCTGATTGTCTGAAATGATTCCAACAAGTCTTCTATTGTTGTCCTTCTTTGTAGTTGTCCGGTATCTGGTGACTTGTCATGTAGTCCTGAACAGAACTACAGAGTTGACTTTCCTTCCATTCCCTCTTAAACATGCTTCTTTGAAGATAGGCTAGCCAGCCGTATCGATGGTTTATGCAGAGTAACAGGATGGTTCTACTTAAAGTCACTTTCGAAGATACTTTACTTAGGTCAGCTAATCAGCGGTACCAGTGATTGTCCGGGAGGTGAGTTTATCGTCTCCACCTCGTGTTGAAATTCAAACCACTTTAAACGTGCAGCTTCACGTCTTTCTGTTCTAATGTGTTTTTTTCTTAACCCATAATTTATACAGTTCGCTCGAAAGGGGCGGTTCTGGCAGGCCGGCACGTTCCCTGACCTCACTCCGGGCGGTAACAAAGTGTACAAAGTTAGGTAAAACAATTATCTCGTATAGCTTCTCAAATCACATCACTCTCTTAATTAACAAAAACACTTTAATTATTTTTCATATTACATGCACAACAAAGAGTATGGAAACTTCATGCATGTATTGGGTAAACTTTCCAAGTTACAATACATTTTTAATGACATCACAAAATAATATCAAAATGACATTAGTGTTCTATAGATCACTTCTGACCATTCCCCATGTTCTATGTTAGAAATATTGTTTCAGTATTTGCTTATGAACATGTTAGAGTTTCAACTGTGTTCAGTTGAAACAAAGACATTCCTTTGGTGAATCTTGAGAGCGTATGTTTTTTCCTTCCCCCTCTAGGGTGAGAGGGGGTCTGATAGAATTTATTAATTGCAAACCTGATCTGACCTATTTGGATTCTGGTGGACAGTCATGACACTGGGGAATGTAACTTGGACCTTCGTATGCTTCTCATTTACATAATTTCCCCCGGAATTTGTAACGTTCTGGGTGTAGTGGGTGAGAAGTCAGGCGCAGGAAGCAGAGAGTTCAGGGTAGTGCTAATTTAATGCACAAAACGGCGAACATAAGCCAACCCCACGAAAACACAGGGCGTATAACAAAACAAACGCCCCAAACACGGGGATTTAAACTGTCCAGCAAAACCCACGAAATGGGAAACACGTAACCCACAGACGTGCACACAAGTTACACAAAACAGAAGGTCACAATAATTAATCCCGCACAAAGAACCAGGCGGGCCGGCTGACTAATAAAGCCTCACTAATTATACCAAACTCAAAACAGGTGTACTCAATAAACACATAAGGAGGTGGAGGAAAGAATCAGTGGCAGCTAGTAGGCCAGCGACGGCGACCGCCGAGCGCCACCCGAACGGGAAGGGGAGCCACCTTCGGTCGGAGTCGTGACAGAATTACTAACTGTTCAGCGTGAAAATGAGTCAGAACGCACAAGTGTTTGCTGGTGTACCTTGCCAAATGACTGAACAGTGAAGGAGTGATCAACATGATGAGTTCATATTCCTTTCAAATGAATGTGCAGTAATGGTCTAGTTAGACTAACTCCACAGTCATTTCCTGCGGTGACGGTATTGTTACACATCTCTACTTGTCCTAGAGGATGATGAGCAGCAGAGCAGTCCTCTTGTTTTGGAATTCCTATCCTTTTTAAATAGGTTATTTAAGGGTAATTAAATAACGTTCTGAAAACATGTTTCAATAAGAATTTGAATTACACCTCTAGCTTAGTTTGGGTTAACTAGCTTGAACTCCAAGCACAGATAGGACACATGGAAATTCATCTGATTAGTCATTAATCATGCAAACACATTTTGTTTTTATTGGTGCTCAGCATCAGTGAGATTCAAACCAATGATCTTCTGTTCTCTATCCATGGAATGAGTCTAGTGCACCACCAGGATGGAGCTAGCATGACATGTTTTTTTACTCATGCAAAGCTTTTCATTTTAGGCTATTCAAACGGACCCCATTTCAAAGGAAAAAAGCACTCATAAAGATCAGGTGTGGCCAATTAGTGGGCACGGCCAACACACCTGAACACACTTAAAAAGATAGAGGATAGAGAGAGTTTTGTTGACGCTCAGAACGGAATGTTTGTTTTTAAACAACATTCTTAGAACGTTACTAATATTTAATTGTGTTTTTTTATGGAAAGTGTTCTTAATGTTCTGAGGACTTTAAATGGAACCATGAGGAAACCTGTTGAAAACGTTAAACTGAAGTACTGAAACTCCTACCTAAGAAACATGGTTCTCAGAACGTTATGTGTTAGCTGGATATCCTGCACCATAACCATAGGACAAGCACGCTGTCACCAAGCACTAAGAATAATATGGTTCTCAAAATGTCCAAGTGCTAGCTGGGTAGTTAGACTCTAACCCCATAGTAATTTTCTGTTGTGAAAGTAGTGTTAGACAACTCTTCCAGTCCCAGAGGATCTATACTGCAGCTACCTTTGGTGCCCTGATGAGCAGAGCAGTCCTCGTGTTTAGGCATTCCTCTCCATTGACTCTCATTCTCCAGCTCAAAGGTAAAATCATTAGCATTCATAAAACATGTTTCAAAGGTTATTTAACACAGAAATAGGATCCCCTTTTGCCAGGCAGGCGAGCCATGGCCATATGGTGTCCCTTGGATCCAGCCCAGGGGGGAAGGGAGTTTCTTGCCCAATCGCCCTCTAAATGTCTCACATTCACAATCCATGTCTCAATTGTCTCAAGGCTTCAAAATCATTCTTTAACTTGTATCCTCCCCTTCATCTACACTGATTGAAGTGAATTTAACAGGTGACATCAATAAGGGATCATAACTTTCATTTGGTTTCACCTGGTCAGTCTATGTCATGGAAAGAGCAGGTGTTCCTAATGTTTTGTACACTCTGTGTATATTCTTATAGCTGATGCTGTAGGTATGCTACTTATCTTCTCATGCAGTCATCTCAGTTTTGTGAAGCATCTTTTGTGATGCTTCACAAATGTGAAGCATCTTTTTATCCTTCGCTTGTTTGTAACATTTGCAAAGACATTGGCAACATTATATTTGTAGTCGGCGGTCACAGAGAGATGGATAAACATTGTGACTACATGTTTAGCGGAGAACTTCTGTGTATAATGGGAGGGGGGAAAAAGCATCTAACAATTCACTTAGCTGTTCTACGAGTAGTCTGAGGCAAGCATTAGATTACGAGCGGTTTCAAGTGCAACGTTAATACATATGAGAGACTTAGTGCTTCTACGGAAGTTCTAAAAATGAATTTAAGATCCTTTTGGGAAACCAGGCCCTGGCCTTATATTTCATCAAAACCTGATTAATATCATTTCCCAACTTCCTACAAATGGAAAGATAAATTGTGCTTGCTCTTTTGCTTTCCTTTTGGCTAATGGTGAAGACTTTGGGGAGTGGGAGTAGTATACGCTGACCATAACTGCAGTGCCGTGTGTCTCTGCCTAATGGCTCTAATCATGAGAGGAATACCACTGGACACAGATGTCAGTTCAATCTCTTCACTATAAACTCCAAGGCAAGTTGTACTCAAAGTCTCAAAGTCATTATTACTTAAAATATTTGTGGTACTGACTCAGAACTAAATGAGAAGTCACACCAACTAAATGTATTTTAAAATATGATACCAAAATGTACTTTTTTCCCCAGCATGCTCTACTGCAGATAGATATTTTTTTTTAATCGTTTTTTTTTCATGTCTGTGTTTTTGAATGTATGTTGAGTCATTGATTGATTAACTGTTATGGTACACAAAGATAAATGTTTTCTATACTCATCCAATCATTGTGTTTTTGCACCTGTTACTGATTCTTTTTTTTCTTCATTTTAACCTTTATTTAACCAGGCAAGTCAAATAAGAACAAATTATTATTTACAATGACAGCCTACCCCGGCCAAACCCAGATGACGCTGGGCCAATTGCGCGTCGCCCTATGGTACTCCCAATCACGGCCGGATGTGATAGAGCCTAGAAATGGTTGTTCCAGTTTAAATGGCTGAGGTAGTTACTTTGCACTGTTCTTAACCCTGGCAGTCATTATGAATGCAGGTTGCAGGTGAATAAAAATTTCAACAGTTGGATAGTCTAACGCTGGCTAGATTCCAATAGAAAATACATATCACTTTGCAAGCCAGCATAATGGAATTTACAGTTAGGGTTGCAAATTCTGGTAAATTTCCCCAATTGTTTTGAAAATCCTGGTAGGAAGATTACTGGAATTCTTTTGGGGAAAGTTTGTGGAATTTCGCAACCCTACTTGTAGGCCTGATGTGGCCTGTAAACTAGGAGTTTCAGGTCACTGATATTATACATTATAATTATATTTGCCTAGGAACTCACTTGGTGAAGGCCACAGGATTGACAATGAATTAATTCAACAAGCATGTCTCTGTCACTAACAAATACAGTTATGGGTGGTAACTCTACAATTCAATTGAAAAGGCAAGGCATACTGGGAAATTATTGGAGGCATGGCTTAGTTGGGGCGTTACATTTAACTTCTTGCGTCGAGCCATCCCGGATCCGGGATCGTGAATACAGCCTCAAGCTCATTAGCATAACGCAACGTTAACTATTCATGAAAATCGCAAATGAAATGTAATCAATATGCTAGCTCTCAAGCTTAGCCTTTTGTTAACAACACTGTCATCTCAGATTTTCAAAAATATGCTTCTCAACCATAGCAAAACTAGCATTTGTGTAACAGTATTGATAGCAATTGATAACTAGCATTAGCATTTAGCGTTAGCATCCAGCAGGCAACATTTTCACAAAAACCAGAAAACCATTCAAATAAAATAATTTACCTTCGAAGAACTTCGGATGTTTTCAATGAGGAGACTCTCAGTTAGATAGCAAATGTTCAGTTTTTCCTGAAAGATGATTTGTTTAGGAGAAATCGCTCCATTTTGTGCGTCACGTTTAGCTACTAAAAAAACCTGTATCCAGGATTGTGTAAATCTATCCGCAAGCTCATTAGCATAACACAACGTTAACTATTCATGAAAATCGCAAATGAAATGAAATCAATATGCTAGCTCTCAAGCTCAGCCTTTTGTTAACAACACTGTCATCTCAGATTTTCAAAAATATGCTTCTCAACCATAGCAAAACTAGCATTTGTGTAACAGTATTGATAGCTATTGATAGCTAGCATTAGCATTTAGCGTTAGCATTCAGCAGGCAACATTTTCACAAAAACCAGAAAACCATTCAAATAAAATAATTTACCTTTGAAGAACTTCGGATGTTTTCAATGAGACTCTCAGTTAGATAGCAAATGTTCAGTTTTTCCTGAAACATTATTTGTGCAGGAGAAATCGTTCCGTTTTCTGCGTCATGTTTGGCTACCAAAAAAAATACGAAAATTCATTCATACAAACGCCAAACTTTCTTCCACATTAACTCCATAATATCGACTGAAACATGGTAAACGTTGTTTAGAATCAATCCTCAAGGTGTTTTTCACATATCTTTTCATGATATATCATTCCTGGAAGTCTCCTCTCTGTCTCAATCACATGGATGAATGCGAACAGCTTGGAGATTACGCAACAATTTCAACAAAGGACACCGGGCGGACACGTGGTAAATGTAGTCTCTTATGGCCAATCTTCCAATGATATGCCTACAAATACGTCACAATGCTGCAGACAACTTGGAGAAACGATAGAAAGGGCAGGCTAATTCGTGCTGCTTTCACAGCCATATAAGGAGACAATGAAAAACAGAGCGTCAAAAATCCTGCTCATTTCCTGTTTGAAGTTTCATCTTGGTTTCGCCTGTAGCATCAGTTCTGGGGCACTCACAGATAATATCTTTGCAGTTTTGGAAACGTCAGAGTGTTTTCTTTCCAAAGCTGCCAATTATATGCATAGTCGAGCATCTTTTTGTGACAAAATATTGCGCTTAAAACGGGCACGTTTTTTTATCCAATAATGACATAGCGCCCCCATAGGTTGAAGAGGTTAAGTATACCTTACTTAATGAAAAAAAATGAATATGTAGTATTACTCATATGAAGGTACAGTAGTACTGCTCACTTCAGCTATTTACATTTCTTAACATACTATTTTGAAAGTAATTGTTTTCCTCAAAATGTTTGAGTAGCCAGAACTTCTCCGGTTTTACAGTGTAGTTTTGAGTTACATTTGGTTGAGTTGTCAACTAACGTGAATTCAACGTGAAATCAACCAAAAATGTCTTCCCCGTCACTAGATTAAGTTTAAATGTTGGGTAACAAAAGAAGAAAGAAATTCCCTCACGATGATGACATTGTTTTCTATGTTGATTCAACTTTATCACATTTAATTTTTTGGTTGAAATGACATGGAAACAATGTTGATTCAACCAGTTGTCCCAGTGGGATGTGACTGCACTACCAGTGGGATGTTTCTCTGAAACCCCCAGAGTCAACCAATAACTGGGGCTCAATGAGCCTCTACTGACTCATCCAGGCCTCTCTTCCTCTCCTCCTTTCTCTCCTCCTCCTTTCTCTTTTCCTCCTTGGTCTCATCCTCCTCCTCCTTTTTCCTCTCATCCTTCTGTCTTCCACCTTTCTCTCCTCCTCCTCCTCCAGAGGGAAGCGTAACATGCAGGTATGTTGACCACACAGGAATGCCATTACATCACCCAGAAGATAATTGGTTAGAAAGAATGATGCAGAAGACTTTTCATGAAATAGATCTGACAGATTGTGATAGTTTCATCCAGTCTGGTCAACAATCACAATGTGGAAGTCATTGTTTCCTTCAATTATTAGTGTTGAAGACTGTTACTGGCTCTTTGCTTAGCATTTTGAGGAGCAACCGGTACCAAAAGCCTGCCAGTGTATGATATGCTATCATCAGTGCCTGGCAGAGAATGGCCTCTTAACGTCTCTATTTGGCCTTTCACTTGCTGTTGTTGTTTTTTTCCTGTGACAGATATTATGACAGATTGTTTTGTTAACAGCCTGCGATTTCAACTCTGAGCCAACTGCTATAACAGAAGTAGAGCGAGAGGCAGCAGAGCCAGTTCACTATTTCATTTCCTACCTCCTCCTCCTGTGTCTGGGGCTGTTGCGTCACAGGCCTCAGGCGGCTGTTTACACAGACACATTCTCCCTGATCATAAGAGTCCTTCCTCCTGTCAAGACCAAGGCTGGGATGTTTCAGAGGAGACGATGCATGTCCTTTTAATATGGCCCACACGGAACACAGACAACCACCGACAATTAATCTCTCCATTAACATAAATAATTGTATGACCCGCCTCCCTGTTATCTTGTTCAGCTTTATTCTTAGTGTTCTGTTGATGTCTGTGTTTATTTCCAGTAACAAGAGGTGGTTTAGTTCTATTGTTGTAGCAGCTACCCAGTCTCAGTGTGTTGCCTAGTGACATGGAGGTTGAGGTGGCATATATTGTCGAGTTGGCTATAGATGAGGTGTTGGTGGAGAGGCAGACTCTCTAATTCAATATCAAGAGCCTCTAGTCCACAAGTAGTCTAGCCCCAGAGCTGTTTGTGCTCTATAGTTGGCTATACATAGGAGTTTACAATACAGCTCAAACAGATATCTGTGAGGTGACAGGAGGTGGGAAAGTCTGTGAAAGGTTCCAGCACCCTTGGGATCCAGAAGATCAAGTCAAGGAGAGGACAAGATGGTAATAGATTTCCTGTCCTAAGTCACCATGGGAACAGGGCTACGGGAACTAGAATCACACGGATGATTCCCCCTTTCTGTTTCAAAGAAAGTGATTCACTAACGTCAGGTTGGGTGAGCATCAAACTAATCTATCGTGGACAGATTCTTGTGGACAGATGAAACGGAAAAAATCTGTCAAAGCTCATGTACAATTACAGTATGTGATTGCGAGCAGCAGCAGTTCCTGGTTTTTCATCGCCGATTAATTGGACGAATCAGGATTGGGCGAAGGCGGTGCTTAAACTGGTGATTTTCAACCCCGTGTGCAGATGATGAATGTTTTCCACAGAATTGTCCATATTATAAAAATGTATGAAAACAACAATGTATTTTTTGGTCATGATAAACAGGAGTGAAACTATCAGAAGTAAAGGGTTTGGCTGAGACTTTCCGTTTGCGAGGGAGGAGACTTCGCTTCCTTCATTTGCACAAAGGTAATCACAGTTGTTAACGCCATTTCCCCCAGAAGTCAAACAGGACATTACAAACTTTTGCAAGAGAATTTGACTTCTGCGTAATCGAGATTAGCATCAAACTGACAAGGCCTATGGTGACAAGTGCTTTAGAAGAGGATAAACACAACAGCCTGGAGCCTGGAAAGTGCTATGTTGTGTCACTTGGCTTGAAGTTTGCTAACAAAGCTGAAGATACAAGACACTTCATAAGCAGTCAGAGGCATCGTGTCCATATGGGGCACAGGGGTACATGCCCCCTGAGATTTGTCCTTTTTAAAATATATATATTTTTTAATACTACTAGTGTGATGACTTTCCAACTCTGTCTGCCAAATTCTTTCTCTTTGCACTTGTTTTTCTTATTAGGATGTTGGTGGGCAGAGCCAGAAGGGTTGTCAATGAAATTAGGCAAGTCAGTTAAGAACAAATTCTTATTTTCAATGAAGACCAAGGAACAGTGGGTTAACTGCCTTGTTCAGGGTAGAACGACAGATTTTTACCTTGTCAGCTCAGGGACTTGATCTTGCAACCTTTCGGTTACTAGTCCAACATTCTTAACCACTAGGCTACCTGCTGCCCAAATTGGGACACACCTGGGCCCGGGTGTGTCCCGGGATAACTACACCTCTTTCCTATTCATTGAGGAGACTCTCTCCATGCAGACCCACTGTTTGATTTTGGTTGTGGCATGTTTGTGGCTGCTTTTGTTTGTTTGCTTGCTTTGGCATCTTTCAACACTCCTCGTTATCACATCTATACATGCAACCACTCACTTACACTACTGACTACACACACCACTGCTAACTGTATATAGGTTACCTCAGTTATTAAATATATTTTGTTATTCTCTATCTCCATGTTGTCTCCCTTTTTGTTATGGGCTTCGATCCGGTTCGTGACACTAGCCACCTAGCAATTTTATGAAATTGGCTTTGGGTAGCCCAGATACTGTAGGTTCCCAATCTCCCAACATCATAACTACAGTAAGTACCAAAAAGCCATTTCAGGCTATCAATCAAGTTGTATTAGCTAGCTTGTCTAACTATTGTATCTTAGTTGGCATACCTGCTGGCGAGGTTGGTACACTTTAGAAAAGCAAGCAATAACTACATTTTTATTTGATTTATTTCACCTTTATTAAACCAGGTAGGCCAGTTGAGAACAAGTTCTCATTTACATCTGCGACCTGGCCAAGAAAAAGCTAAGCAGTTCGACACATACAAATGTACTGAATAAGACACACAAATTACTTTCAATCTTTTCCCAGATTTTAGCAGAGTTGTGGAAAAGCATATTAATAAAAAAAAAAAGAACCACAAGTCAGGAGGATACAGACAGCTCAAGAGGTTTGCTTAGATATCCAGGGGCAAACTACCTGCCCTCCAAGACCCCAATAGCACCCGAAGTCACAGAACGGCCAAAATGATCATCAAGGACAACAACCACCCGAAGTCACAGGACGGGCAAAATGATCATCAAGGACAACAACCACCCGAAGTCACAGAACGGCCAAAATGATCATCAAGGACAACAACCACCCGAAGTCACAGAACGGCCAAAATGATCATCAAGGACAACAACCACCCGAAGTCACAGAACGGCCAAAATGATCATCAAGGACAACAACCACCCGAAGTCACAGAACGGCCAAAATGATCATCAAGGACAACAACCACCCGAAGTCACAGAACGGGCAAAATGATCATCAAGGACAACAACCACCCGAAGTCACAGAACGGCCAAAATGATCATCAAGGACAACAACCACCCGAAGTCACAGAACGGCCAAAATGATCATCAAGGACAACAACCACCCGAAGTCACAGAACGGCCAAAATGATCATCAAGGACAACAACCACCCGAAGTCACAGGACGGCCAAAATGATCATCAAGGACAACAACCACCCGAAGTCACAGGACGGCCAAAATGATCATCAAGGACAACAACCACCCGAAGTCACAGAACGGCCAAAACGATCATCAAGGACAACAACCACCCGAAGTCACAGGACGGCCAAACGATCATCAAGGACAACAACCACCGAAGTCACAGGACGGCCAAAATGATCATCAAGGACAACAACCACCGAAGTCACAGGACGGCCAAAATGATCATCACAGAAGTCACAGGACGGCCAAAATGATCATCAAGGACAACAACCACCCGAAGTCACAGGACGGCCAAAACGATCATCAAGGACAACAACCACCCGAAGTCACAGGACGGCCAAAATGATCATCAAGGACAACAACCACCCGAAGTCACAGGACGGCCAAAATGATCATCAAGGACAACAACCACCCGAAGTCACAGAACGGCCAAAATGATCATCAAGGACAACAACCACCCGAAGTCACAGGACGGCCAAAATGATCATCAAGGACAACAACCACCCGAAGTCACAGGACGGCCAAAATGATCATCAAGGACAACAACCACCCGAAGTCACAGGACGGCCAAAATGATCATCAAGGACAGTCACAACCAAAATGACCAAGTCACAGTCACAGGACGGCCAAAATGATCATCAAGGACAACAACCACCGAAGTCACAGGACGGCCAAAATGATCATCAAGGACAACAACCACCCGAAGTCACAGGACGGCCAAAATGATCATCAAGGACAACAAAAAGTCACAGGATCAAAATGATCATCAAGGACAACAACCACCGAAGTCACAGGACGGCCAAAATGATCATCAAGGACAACAACCACCGAAGTCACAGGACGGCCAAAATGTCACAGGACGGCCAAAATGATCATCAAGGACAACAACCACCGAAGTCACAGGACGGCCAAAATGATCATCAAGGACAACAACCACCCGAAGTCACAGGACGGCCAAAATGATCATCAAGGACAACAACCACCCGAAGTCACAGGACGGCCAAAATGATCATCAAGGACAACAACCACCCGAAGTCACAGGACGGCCAAAATGATCATCAAGGACAACAACCACCCGAAGTCACAGGATGGCCAAAATGATCATCAAGGACAACAACCACCCGAAGTCACAGGACGGCCAAAATGATCATCAAGGACAACAACCACCCGAGCCACTGTCTGTTCACCCCGCTATCATCCAGAAGGTGAGATCGGTACAGGTGCATCAAAGCAGGGACTGAGTGACTGAAAAACAGCTGAAGGCCATCAGACTGTTAAATAGCCATCACTAGGTGGCTTCCAACCAGTTACATAACCCTGCACCTTAGAGGCTGCTGGCCACTTGAATATTGGAACAGTAGTCACTCTAATAATGTTTACATATTTTTACTTTACTCATATGTACAGTTGAAATAAGAAGTTTACATACACCTTAGCCAAATACATTTAAACCACATTTAAAACTAGTAAACAGTTCCTGTCTTAGGTCAGTTAGGATCACCACATTTTAATAATGTAAAATGTTAGAATAATAGTAGAGAGAATTATTTATTTCAGCATTTATTTATTTCATCACATTCCCAGTGGGTCAGAAGTTTACATACACTCAATTAGTATTTGGTAGCATTGCCTTTAACATTGTTGAACTTGGGTCAAACATTTTGGGTAGCCTTCCACAAGCTTCCCACAATAAGTTGGGTGAATTTTGACCCATTCCTCCTGACAGAGCTGGTATAACTGAGCCAGGTTTGCAGGCCTCCTTGCTCGCACACACTTTTTCAGTTCTGCCCACAAATTCTCTATATGATTGAGGTCAGGGCTTTGTGATGGCCACTCCAATACGTTGACTTTGTTGTCCTTAAGTAATTTTGCCACAACTTTGGAAGTATGCTTGGGGTGTTTGTCCATTTGGAAGACCCATTTGCAACCAAGTTTTAACTTCCTGACTGATGTCTTGAGATGTTGCTTCAATATATCCACATAATTTTCCTCCTCATGATGCCATTTATCTTGTGAAGTGGACCAGTCCCTCCTGCAACAAAGCACCCCCACAACATGATGCTGCCACCCCCGTTCTTCACGGTTGGGATGGTGGTCTTTGGCTTGCAAGCCCCTTTTTCCTCCAAACACAACGATGGTCATTATGGCCAAACAGTTCTATTTTTGTTTCATCAGATCCAACAGACATTTCTCCAAAAAGTAGAATCTTTGTCCCCATGTGCAGTTGCAAACCGTAGTCTGTTTTTTATATGGCGGTTTTGGAGCAGTGGCTTCTTCCTTGCTGAGCAGCCTTTCAGGTTATGTCGATATAGGACTCGTTTTACTGTGGATATATATACTTTTGTACCTGTTTCCTCCAGTATCTTCACAAGGTCCTTTGCTGTTGTTCTGGGATTGATTTGCACTTTTCGCACCAAAGTACGTTCATCTCTAGGAGACAGAACACGTCTACTTCTTGAGTGGTATGATGGCTGCTTGGTCCCATGGTGTTTATACTTGCACACTATTGTTTGTACATATGAATGTGGTACCTTCAGGCGTTTGGAAATTGATCCCAAGGATTAACTGGACTTGTGGAGGTCTACAATTATGTTTCTGAGGTCTTGGCTGATTTCTTTTGATTTTCCCATAATGCCAAGCAAAGAGGCACTGAGTTTGATGGTAGGCCTTGAAATACATCCACAGGTACACCCCCAATTGACTCAAATGATGTCAATTAGCCCATTAGAAGCTTCCAAAGCCATGACATCATTTTCTGGAATTTTCCAAGCAAGCTGTTTAAAGGCACAGTCAACATAGTGTATGTAAACTTCTGACCCACTGGAATTGTCATACAGTGAATTATAAGTGAAATAATCTGTCTGTTAACAATTGTTGGAAAAATTACTTGTGTCATGCACAAAGTAGATATCCTAGCCGACTTGCCAAAACTATATTTTGTTCACAAGAAACTTGTGGAGTGGTCAAAAGTTTTAGAACACCGACTCATTCAAGGGTTCTTCTTTATTTTACTATTTTCTACATTGTAGAATACTAGACATCAAAACTATAAAATAACACATATGGACTCAAGTAGTAACCAAAAAAGTGTTAAACAAATTACAATATATTTAAAATGTGAGATTCTTCAAATAGCTACCCTCTGCCTTGATGACAGCTTTGCAAAGTCTTGGCATTCTCTCAACCAGATTCATGAGGTAGTCACCTGGAATGCATTTCAATTAACAGGTGTGCCGCCTTAAAAGTTAATTTGTGGAATTTCTTTCCTCTTTGGGCTAGGGGGCAGAATTGTGACGCCTGGATGAAAAGCGTTCCCAAAGTAAACTGCCTGTTAGTCAGGCCCAAAGGCTAGGATATGCATATAATTGGATTTGGATAGAAAACACTCTAAAGTTTCATAACAGAACTGATATGGCAGGCGAAACCCGAGGACAACCATGTGTCCAATGACTGTCATGTTTATTATGAGGCGAAAACCTCCCAGATTGCAAATCCTAGGGCTTCCACTAGATGCCAACAGTCTTTAAAAAGAGTTTCAGGCTTGTTTTTGGAAAAATGAGCTGGAATTTGTAGTTTCTCTACGTGGCTCCCATTTTGGCTATAGTGTTTTCATGCGCGTGGATGAGAGCGCCTTCTTTGTTGTTTATCTCTGGTAAATACAATAACGATTCTCCATCTTACATTTGATTGTTTATTTATGTATTAGGGTACCTGAGATTTGATTATAAATGTTGTTTGACTTGTTTGGAGAAGTTTATTGGTAATGTTTGGGATTCATTTTGTATGAGTTTTGATGGAGGGAAACCGGTGGATTATTGAATGAAGCGTGCCAGCTAAACTCAGTTTTTGGGGATATAAAGCAGGACTTTATCGAACAAAAGGACCATTTGTGATGTAGCTGGGACCTTTTGGAGTGCCAACAGAAGAAGATCTTCTGGTAAGGCATTTATTTTATCACTATTTCTGACTTTCGTGGCACACCTGCCTGGTTGAAAATGGTTTTTCATGCTTTTGTATGCGGGGCGCTGTCCTCTGCAATTTCACCGGATGTTGTCAAGGTGGGTTGCTAGCAGAACGCCTGCGCCAGAAAGGTTAATGTGTTTGAGCCAATCAGTTGTGTTGTGACAAGGTGGTGGGGTATACAGAAGATAGACCTATTTGGTAAAAGACCAAGTCCATTGTATGGCAAGAACAGCTCAAATAAGCAAAGAGAAATGACAGTCCATCATTACTTTAAGACATGAAGGTCGGTAAAAACGGAACATTTAAAGAATTTTGAACGTTTCTTCAAATGCAGTCGCAAAAACAATGAAGCGCAATGATGAAACTGGCTCTAAATGAGGACCGCAGAGGATATGTTCATTAGATTTAAAAGCCTCAGAAATTGCAGCCCAAATAAATGCTTCACAGAGTTCAAGTAACAGACACATCTCAACATCAACTGTTCAGAGGAGACTGTGGTAATCAGGCCTTCATGGTCGAATTGCTGCAAAGAAATCACTTCTAAAGTACACCAATAATAAATAATAAGAGACTTGCTTGGGCCAAGAAACACAAGCAATGAACATTAGACTGGTGGAAATTTGTCCTTTGGTCTGGAGTCCAAATTTGAGATTTTGGTCCCTGCCGTCATATCTTTGTGAGATGTGGTGTGGGTGAACGGATTGATCTCTGCATGTGTATTTCCCACTGTAAAGCATGGAGGTGGAAGTGTTATGTGTGGGGGTGCTTTGCTGGTGACACTGTCTGAGATTAATTTAGAATTTAAGGAACACTTAACCAGCATGGCAACCACAGCATTCTGCAGTGATACGCCATGCCATCTGGTTTGGGCTTAGTGGGACTACCATTTCTTTTTCAACAAGACAATTACCCAAAACACCTCCAGGCTGAGTAAGGGCTATTTGACCAAGAAGGAGAGTGATGGAATGCTGCATCAGATGACCTGATCTCCACAATCCCACAAACTCAACCAAATTGAGATGGTTTGGGATGAGTCGGACCGCAGAGTGAAGGAAAAGCAGCCAACAAGTGCTCAGCATATGTGGGAACTCCTTCAAGACTTTTGGAGAAGCATTCCGGGTGAAGCTGGTTGAGAGAATGCCAAAAGTGTGCAAATCTGTCTTCAAGTCAAAGGGTAGTTATTTGAAGAATCTCAAATATAAAAATATATCTTCATTTGTTTAACACTTTTTTGGTTAATACATGATTCCATGTGTTATTTCAGTTTTGATGTCTTCACTATTGTTCTACAATGTAGAAAATAGTAAAAATAAAGAATAATCCTTGAATGAGTAGGTGTTTTAAAACTTTTGAGCTGTAGTGTATATTCCATAATTCCATTCTTCTAATTTGAGGTTGTTTGTATTGTGTGTGTTGTTGTGAATTGTTAGATATTGCTGCCCTGTTGGAGCTAGAAACACAAGCATTTCACTACACCCACAATAACGTCTGCTTAACATCGGTATGTGACCAATACAATTTGATTTGATTTAGATATTCAGTAAAAAAAAAAAACTGTTTTTACGTAGGTTTAAGCATAATGATTATGACTCTAGGTTTGAAGAAAAATCTGTTAGAGGTGTTTGAAAAATGCTAAATTCTCCAACTTATGTTCACGGGGCCTAGATCCCTTCTGGATCACCCCCCAGCCGTCCTCACATACTTTGTGCCCCCTCAGATTTTGGGGGTGCATGATGCCAGACTACAGCATTTGGATGTGTTCAGCATATACAAGTTCCATTGATGTCATTGATGAATCCTTTTTGATAAACATGTGTAGGAGTATTCACATGAGACACTGCCTTACATGGGGTAAAGAAGAACATAACACATTAGGATAATTCACCAAAGCTGTCATGTCTTTCTACAGCCTGCAGCTTGAGATAATCTTATAACAGTTTTATTCCACAAAATGTGTACCATTTTCCCAATGAAGTATAGGAGGATAAAGACTGATATCCTCGTGAGACAATTTATTTGTGGAATGAAATATTTTATTTGAAAATGAAATCATTACATTTTTTGTCTTATTCTGAATGACAAAGCACTGCCACCTTCTGGTGTGATACAGTAGCTACTGTAGCATATCCGAGAAACTGGACCAAAGACAGTAAAGTCCAGAAATGATTAATAGTTTTGCTGGCATCCAATCCATATTAACTGATTTATCAGAGACAAACCTGTTCAAACCTGAAATTTTGAAACCATTCAGTTTGATGTTGTCTCTCATTCTCATCCACATCAGGCTCACAGCAACAGCCAAATTACAGCAAGACCAACCCCATCTCCTCCTAGATGTCTAAGGGTGGAAAATGTGTTTACCTGACTCTGATGTCAAACAGGTTCCACTGGTCTCAATCAATCTGCCAAAGAGCCGTCATGGAGGACACAGCCAAGCCTCATCTACCGTGTCAAGAACAAATAATAAACAGAGGTCTGGGCCATCAATCTCGTCAGTAGGTTTAACAGGGGATTGATAGGTTAATCAGAGGAAGAGCCAAAGCCAAGCAGCTGCTACAGGGAACCTCTCCTTCACCTGAATGATTATGTTCTGAATGAGAAGGCTTTGTTTATAAAAAATGTATACTATTGTCACAGTTATAGACAAGTGCTAATTTAGCTTCTATTGTCACAAGACAACAAACCCATCCAATAGAATTTTCACTATTTTTCTTTATGGGGCTTATCGTTCCTCTTCTTTCTGAATTCATCATGGCACTTGAGCTGCTTCAAAGCATGCTGTTTTTGTTGGAAACTCTGTTCTGTAATCTTATCTCTTGAACATTATTTTGGAATCTATTTATTAAACATTTTAGGCTATGGAAAAATCCATCAAGGTGAATCAAATGATGTTATGTATGGATATGATATTGGTAACACTATGGAAACCATATGGCTCTATCAGATTACTCTGAGAAAGCATTGCTATTATGGAATAAACTTGAAATTTCATGAATGAGCAAAGGTGAAAATTCGGGCATGACACTCTCGTGTAAATTATCAAAATGCAGTGCTTTGGTGTTCTGTTTCAATTGGTAGCTACCTTCTGTTGACTTCCAGTTCAATGGCCAATCCGCTTTAAGCCTTGCTTATTCTTAATTAGAAGGTGAAAAAACAGCATCTATCATGCTTATAAGGGGATCTTCCTGACATCCATCAAGCAGGTTTACCTCCAAGTCAAATTTGTGCTCTATGACAAAAAGGGCAGGGATTATTTGTCATTTTGGGTTTTACGTTTGGATTTGTTTTCCTGTGGCAGAATGCACTTTCAATATACAGTCATCATTTTATAGTCTAGGGGTGAGTTGAGTTACATGATTGGACATGGAATTTCTACCATAGTAAAGCTATGGCAAATCAAAAATCCCATCCAGTGTAACATTACTGACATAGGAAGTCTAGATTGCTTTCTGCTGTACATACAGGAATATGTCTTTTTTGTAAGTGGGGGTGTTGCCCAGTAAATGGCTTAATGAAATTTGAATGCACTTTCATTGATCCATTAAAGACAGGAAAGCGACGTGTATCTAGTAATGGATTCTGGCATGTTGCGTTGAGTGTGAACATGACCACTGAGGTGTTTCTAAGGTTACCTCACACGCAGAAATGTTATGACTAAGAGGACAATAAAAAATAGTGGAAAAGCTCCGGGAAATGACTCACTGACTAAAGCCAGGCATGGATTTGTCGTCCACACAAACAGATAAATACAATCCATATTAGCAAAACTTAAACATTCTAGCTACCTTGACACCTGTATGGCGGAAGAAATATAGTGTGTCACTATTGCAAGCTTCAATGAAGACATTCAAATCGACCCTCTGCTGTGCTTTTACTGACTGCCCTTTGTGCAACCTGGTTTCAGCGCTAGGATCAGGAGAGGGTTGGCTGGTCACGGCTTGCTTTGCAGCCCCAGTGAAGAGTGTTGTGTGCAGTGGGTCGGTGTTGGACGTGAGGGCTGTGCTAAGTGCGGCACAGCAGGGCACTGTGTGATGTGAATTCTCAGGAGGCAGCAGCTGTCCCAGAGGAGTGGAGCAGAGACGGCGTGTCAGCTCAAGCCTGCGGTCCGTATTGTTGAGACGTCCAGCTTGACTGAGAGTGTATCTCAGCATAATGAGTGGTTACACACAGCGGCCCCTGTTTCTCCCGCTCTCACAGACTGGGAAAAGAGCTGTACCTTATTCCACTGAAATGAGAAGTTACTAGGTAGTACTTTTTCATTCTGATCGAATTTTATGTTTAGCAATGGATCGAACCTGGGCTCATTTAGAGATTTTGTGACATATTGGGTTTCTGGCTCTTTGTGTCATGATTGGCTAATAATGTGAAAGTGGAGTGAGGTGGCAAGTTGTCTGCATCATTATCACTATATGATTATCTGACTTCTTGGGTTGAATGCAGCGTTTTAAATCAATGTCACCAAATTACTCTGAGCATTTCTCCATAGCTGAGGAGCAATTTCTGTAGGCCATCGGCATTCTGTAGGCAAACGGCATTCTGTAGCCAACCGGCATTCCGTAGGCCACAGGCATTCTGTAGGTCACCGGAATTCTGTAGGCAACCGGCATTCTGTAGGCCACGAGCATTCTATAGACCACGGGCATTCTGTAGGCAACTGGCATTCTGTAGGCCACGAGCATTCTATAGACCACGGGCATTCTGTAGGCCACGAGCATTCTATAGACCACAGGCATTCTGTAGGCAACTGGCATTCTGTAGGCAAACGGCATTCTGTAGCCAACCGGCATTCCGTAGGCCACAGGCATTCTGTAGGTCACCGGAATTCTGTTGGCCACCGGCATTCTGTAGGCAACCGGCATTCTGTAGGTAACCTGCATTCTGTAGGCCACCGGCATTCTGTAGGCCACCGGCATTCTGTAGGCCACCGGCATTCTGTAGGCAACCGGCATTCTGTAGGCCACCGGCATTCTGTATGCCACCGGCATTCTGTAGGCCACCGGCATTCTGTAGGCCACCGGCATTCTGTATGCCACCGGCATTCTGTAGGCCACCGGCATTCTGTATGCCACCGGCATTCTGTATGCCACCGGCATTCTGTAGGCCACCGGCATTCTGTAGGCCACCGGCATTCTGTAGGCCACCGGCATTCTGTAGGCCACCGGCATTCTGTATGCCACCGGCATTCTGTAGGCCACCGGCATTCTGTAGGCCACTGGCATTCTGTAGGCCACCGGCATTCTGTAGGCCACCGGCATTCTGTATGCCACCGGCATTCTGTAGGCCACTGGCATTCTGTAGGCCACTGGCATTCTGTATGCCACCGGCATTCTGTATGCCACCGGCATTCTGTAGGCCACTGGCATTCTGTAGGCCACTGGCATGATAAAAGTAACCAGTCTATAATCGAGAAGTCATCTGTAACATCAGAGTTTAAAATACCAACCAGTAGAGCTTCTTATGAAACATAATGCAGCATTTCTGTGATCGACTGAAGTTGGGAAACTGCTTGGATATTGAAACACTCATCAATCATCTCCATTGGTAAATGCCATTCAGATTATTATCTCTGAACATAATAATAATTGCATGAGGATAATATTGACAATGACAGAAGAACAATGAGAACATGCTAAATGACTCCTGTAACATATACTTGAATTATTTTAAGACAACTTTAATAACAATAGATAAAATACCATTTTCCTCAAGTATGATTCTGTGTTTCTGTGAATGATCACACCCAGCCACATGACATTTATTGATGACATTTACCAAACTACATTTTAATAGTACATACTTAATAACTGATACAAAAGACCATAGTTACAGTGCAAGTGAAGAACAATGTGGATTATCACACCATCTATCTTTACAAATGGTATTTTCAGTAAGACGTTGAATAATTAGTTAATGAACTTGAACAACGTCATAATCAACTGCTCAGAGTATGCAGAGCGTACTCAAACATCCATGTATAAGTCTTCTGAGTTATTGTCTTGAAATAGTTTGCTGTTTGGACGATTTTATATGGATAATCTAGAATGGGGTTAATATCTGATTTCAGATTAAATCCATCTACGCCCAAATTAAATATATATATATATATTTTAATTGAGCTTAATCTCATTTTAAAAAATCGTACTTCTCCAGAAAAAGAGAGATTTCTTAATCAACAAATCACTAAGAACGCTTCAACAAGTCATCCATCTCTCCGGTAATGATTGATTAATCACGGTTAATAATCAAGGTTAATAATGGACCAACTTATCACACCAAACCATATGCATCGAAGGTCTCATCCATTATAATCAAAAGGACATTGTATCCCCTATCCCAGGACTACATCACGCGGTGACCGTCCCTGCCGTCACAGTCAAACCAATGTCAGCATCCTAAATGGCACCCTATTCCCTACATAGTGCACTACTTTTGACCAGGGCCCACAGTGTGTTACTTGGGGAATAGGGTGCCATTTGAAAAGCAGACATTGACTATTCACAAACTGTGACCGTATCAATGTTGTTTGTTTGACCTGGGGTCTGCTCTACAGTGAGGCAGACACATCAGAGATTTAGCCTCCCAGTCTCAACGCTACACTTAAAGGGGAGCTTAGTTTCTGGCTGCTGCAATTTAGAGAGTGACTTTGGGGTTTGGAGGTGTGGATGCCCTCTGTCTCTGAATCCCACCGCTGACACCAGTGTGCACCAAGGGCGCACAGTAAAAGCAGTAGACAACTATTCTGGCTCTCCGGGGTAAACACAATATGTGCAGAGCAGAGCTCTCGAATCCTGTTCCTGGATAGCTACCCTCCTGTAGGTGTTCTCTCCAATCCTGTTCCTGGAGAGCTACCCTCCTGTAGGTGTTCTCTCCAATCCTGTTCCTGGAGAGCTACCCTCCTGTAGGTGTTCTCTCCAATCCTGTTCCTGGAGAGCTACCCTCCTGTAGGTGTTCTCTCCAACCCTGTTCCAGGAGAGCTACCCTCCTGTAGGTGTTCTCTCCAACCCTGTTCCAGGAGAGCTACCCTCCTGTAGGTGTTCTCTCCAACCCTGTTCCAGGAGAGCTACCCTCCTGTAGGTTTTCATTCCAACCCTAATATAGCACTCCTAATTCGAATAATTAGCTGGTTGATGAGCTGAATCTGGCTAGTTACAGCTGGGGTTGCAGCAAAACTACTGGAGGGTAGATCTCCAGGAACAATGTTGGAGAGAACACATACAGGAGGGTAGCTCTCAAGGAACAGGGTTGGAGAGAACACCTACAGGAGGGTAGCTCTCCAGGAACAGGGTTGGAGAGAACACCTAGAGGAGGGTAGCTCTCCAGGAACAGGGTTGGAGAGAACAGGGTTGGAGAGAACACCTAGAGGAGGGTAGCTCTCCAGGAACAGGGTTGGAGAGGACACCTACAGGAGGGTAGCTCTCCAGCAACAGGGTTGGAGAGCCCTGCTCTACAATATGAAATGCTCATGGTATCTAAGGGCAACCAGCAGTAGAAAACTATTTGAGCTCTAAAGCTCATATGTGTAGAGTATTATTCAACCTATGGTATCTAAGTTGACTCTTAGTCTATAACATTATCAGCTAATGTATGATGTGATCGATGTCCACATGTAAAGAGCCTGTGTGTGTGTGTGTGTGTGTGTGTGTGAGTGAGAGTCTGTTGGGTAGATGTGCTAGGGAGTTTAGAGAGAGATAAACAGGTGTGCTGCACTGGGAACAAGAGACATGGTATCCTTGAGGCACATAGCGACAGAGATGCATCGCTATGGCAACTGGCTATTGTCACATCCAGGGCTCATTAAAACTATTTGGCTTGGAAGGCAGTTTGGGTTACAATGTGTTTTGAGACTATAAAGAGGAAGAAAGATAATACTTGGTAAAAATATACATCAAGACCGACGTTGAACTGGTTACAGCAGACTTGAATCCAGGTGACTTCTAACTGTGAGGAATGTTGTTTCCACATGTAAACATCTGTGAAAAGTGTTCAAGGTGAACATCCATTCCTATAAGTTGTTGTTCCCGCTCATATGGGTTTGAGGTCTGATAGGGGTGTTTAAGAGAAATAGATTTAGGTTACCCATACCATCTTAGATATAAATATGCTGGGAAAAGATTGTCTATTCAGCACTCAAGGCTCACTGAGGCAAAAAAGAGGAGAAAAGCGGAGAACTAGATTAACTTAATCCAAAACTGATACTGTCAGGTGAACTATATTGTCATGCAGACAGTAAAGATTTTTAGACATTCTGTGTCTAGTATGTTTGTCAACAACTCCATATTTCGGGCAGATGTAGAATACAGTAACGACTGTGATGTTAAAGACATGCTAAAACTTACCAGTGTTACTTTCCATACAATGATCTCTAAACGCTCCAAACAGCACGTTACTAAGGTTTTATTATCTGAATATTTTACGTCCAATGATTTCAGAATTGACCAATGACATCTGAGGGTATTCAGAGTACATCACTGTTCACTATTTAAAGCTTCATCAGAAAGCTTCATCAGAAATGTTCACATCTTAATGTATAGTCAACAGCACTAATGTATACAATATTCCATATTTTGACCTTTGGCTGCAGTAACATGACCAACTTATTACACATATTAATTTCTGTAATTGTGAACAATGCCTTGTCTTTCAAATGCTTGGACAAGATGCCAATGCAAGAATCATTCACTGTTCTGTAACAGTGTAGCCTTTGAGAGTGGCCGTTGGCTGCTGTGGTGTTCCTAGCTCATGTCCAAATGTCTTGTCCAGAAGCTTCCTCCTGCTGGCATGTCTCCATCATGGCTTCCACCACTCAGAAAGTGAAAGCGTACACCACTCCCACGACCACAATGTTCCCTATGGTGGCGGTGATTGCAATCCAAAGCCAGATGGCGTCGCGGGACATGGGCTCCCGCTCCGGCTGGTCATGGGCCGCCATAGAGGCGGCGTGGACGCTGGCCGAGGAGTTGAAAAGTGAGTGGTCCGTGCTGTCGTCATCATTGGGCGAGTCCATGAAGGCCCCCGCCATGACCGACTGAAAGAGAAAACGAAGCGCATTCAACTCAGAGGGACAAATATCGGAGTTTTGCACAGTGCTTTAGACTTAGAATTACACTCATTTCATGTATAACTGGAAACACTGCTTCCCTATCAATATAGTCCAGAGGCCTAATCTTCTTCTCCCTTTCGATATTCATTAACTATTCAGTTAATTTGTCTCCTTTCCAACGTTATCTTGGACTTGAGAAAGTAAATAGTCTGAAAACCTTGATGCTATGGCTCTGATTCATTGCGAATTCAGAACCCTTATCTAGAAAGGTGAAGCTATTTCAAGATAGGCCAATGGAGCATATACTGTATATTAGGATTATTTGTAATACATTAAAACATTTTCATTGAAAGCTATCTACAATAAGCTACTGGAATGTCAATGTTATGCTTTCTCCAGTGATAGTATGGAACCTATAGATTCCTACACCTACACATTCAGAACATACTCACAGTATCTCAATACTATCGACAGTAGGGAGGAGGATGGCATGACAGAATCAACTATTCTTAGAAAATAATACACAGCTGTACTCGGGTAACCAAACCCCCAAAATACGATAGAGGGATAAGAGAAGTGTTCTCCTTCACACAGTGTGTAGCCTATACAACACCCATACCAGAAAATGACAAATCTGTCACTGAGGTCTCCTCTTATTAGAGGTTGATGGAGACAGATGCGGTCCCGTGTGGCTCAGTTGGTAGAGCTTGGCGCGTGCAACATCAGGGCTGTGGGTTTGATTCCCACAGGGAAGCCGATTGGAAATAGATGCTGTTTCTCTGGATAAGAGCGTCTGGTAAATTATGTGATTGACGAGGCTACTACCTGTTTCTGTGAACCTCTTCTGTGGTGATTAGTCTGTCACATGTTAAGGTCATTTTCAGTAGAGGAAAATATGTATTTTGTGAACATTGTCTGCAAGAAAATGCTAAATGAGAAAGAGGGCATGGAGTACCAGATCCTTCATGAGTGCCTTGTTTTCTGTGATTTCTTTAGGGATTGACTGTTTGCTCATTTATAGCAAATTCATGAGAAAGGGAGTTTGTGCAGTAGGGGTACATTAATGGTACAGCCAGAGTGAGAGATTGAAGTCCCTAGAGACCTGGGCCCGTATCCACAAAGAGTCTCAGGGTAGCAGTGCTGATCAAGGATCAGGGTCCAGTTTCACAAAACATCTGAAGTACATTTTCCCCTATCTTTTCCCTTAAAGTTTCTTTAACTTTAAGTCAGTTACACAAACCATTTTTAAGGTGAATTTCCCCAAGTTAAGGGTGCCCATGAGGTCCCTTAAGTGCTTCATTCAGTATACTCTAGATGCCAATGTAAACAGCATTTATGGAGGTGAATGTTGCTTTCCTCTGTCCTGGTTTCAAAAGGAAAACATCCACCAGCTAGCTAGGTACTTGGCTAAACCATGGAAGTTGCACTATCTGTTCACTCATGACTGCATGGCCAAGGCACGACTCCAACACCATCATTCATTTTGCAGACGACACAACAGTGGATGGCCTGATCACCAACAACGATGAAACAGCCTATAGGGAGGAGGTCAGAGATCTGGCCATGTGGTGGAAGAACAACAACCTCTCCTTCAACGTGATCAAGACAAAAGAGAAGATTGTGAACTACAGGAAAAGGAGGACCGAGCATGGCACCATTCTCATCGACTGGGCTGTAGTGGAGCAGGTTGAGAGCTTCAAGTTCCTTGGTGTCCACATCACCATCAAACTATCATGGTACAAACACACCAAGATAGTTGTGAAGAGGGCACAACAAAGCCTAAATGTTCTACAGCTGCACCATCGAGAGCACTGGTTGTTTTACTGCCTGGTACACCAGGCGGTGTCAGAGGAAGGACCTAAGAATTGTCAAAGACTCCAGCCACCCTAGTCATAGACTGTTCTCTTTGCTACCACACGGCAAGCAGTACCGGAGTGCCAAGTCTAGGTCAAAAAGGCTTCTTAAGGGCTTGTAAGTAAGCATTTCATCGTAAGGGTCTACCTGTTGTTTTCGGCGAATGTGACAAGTAAAAATTGATTTGATTTATCCTTGGCTACAAAGCTAGCTACCTAGTTAGCTTGACATGCTAGAAAGTAATAGAAACAAAGATGAGTAACTAAAATTATCTTCTGAATCAATTTGTTTCTCCTGTCATGAATGTAAAAGTCATATTTTGCAATATCCCAAAATAAAAGATAATCTCTTTTAGAAGACATTCAGTGAATCAGGTCGTCTCCGTGATAACCGGAGACTCCACCTGTTCAAATAATCATATTAATTATAATGAGAAAGGCCAAACGTATCCTAGATCAGCCCTATTGTGAGTTGCTTTGTAGATAAGGGCCCTGATCAAAGAAAGGGCTGTAATGACTTTTCCGTAGATGTGTCTGTTTTCCACCCGACTGCTACAGCTATTCACACCTCAATGAGAATCAATAGAGAGGAATTAAAGAGACAGCTCACCCACATGTCAAATGTATTTCATCTCATGCCCAGTGGGAAAGCTATGGAGTATTACATCTTAAGGATGTAATGTCATGGTTGAAAACTGGTTTTCTGGTTGAGAAGGTGTAAAATAATCAGGCTACCCGGAAGAAGGCACTGCGTTACCGATATGTTGGTTATTAGGCTTACCCATTAAATTCTGCATCTACGGTGAAAGGTGGCAGAGATAGAGAGGTGTTTGTCAGACCATGAAATCGGTCTTGTCATTAAAACGGAAAGTGCCTTCGGAAAGTATTCAGACCCCTTGACTTTTCCACATTTTGTCCATTACAGCCTTATTCTAAAATGGATTAAATACAAAAAAGGTCCTCATCAATCTACACACAATTACCCATAATGATTTAGAAAAACAGGTTTCTAGACATTTTTGCTAATTTATAAAAAAAAATGTAAATATCACATTTACATAAATATTCAGACCCTTTACTCAGTATTTTGTTGAAGCACCTTTGGTAGCGATTACAGCATTGAGTATTCTTGGGTATGATGCCACAAGCTTGGCACACCTGTATTTGGGGAATTTCTTCCATTCTTCTCTGCAGATCCTGTCAAGCTCTGTCATGTTGAATGGGGAGCGTTGCTGCACAGCTATTTTCAGGTCTCTCCAGAGATGTTAGATAGGGTCCAAGTCCGGGTCTGGTTGGGCCCCTCAAGGACATTCAGAGACTTGTCCCGAAGCCACTATTGCATTGACTTTGCTGTGTGCTTAGGCTCGTTGTCCTGTTGGAAGGTGAACCTTCACCCCAGTCTGAAGTCACTGAGTGCTCTGGAGCAGAGTTTTCATCAAGAATTTCTCTGTACTTTTCTTCGTTCATCTGTCCCTTAATCCTGACTAGTTTCGCAGTCCCTGCTGCTGAAAAACATCCCCACAGGATGATGCTACCACCACCTTGCTTCACCATAGGCATGGTGCCAGGTTTCGTCCAGACGTGAAGCTTGGCATTCAGGCCAAAGAGTTCCATCTTGGTTTCATCAGACCAGAGAATCTTGTTTCTCATGGTCTGAGTGTCCTTTAGGTGCTTTTTGGCAAACTCCAAGCGGGCTATCATGTGCCTTTTACTGAGGAGTGGCTTCCATCTGGCCACTCTACCGTAAAGGCCTGATTGGTGGAGTGCTGCAGAGATGGTTGTCCTTCTGGAAGGTTCTGCTATCTCCATAGAGGAACTCTAGAGAAGTGTCAGTGACCATCAGGTTCTTGGTCACCTCCCTGACAATAGCCCTTCTCCCCTGATTGGTCAGTTTGGCCGAGTGGCCAGCTCTAGGAAGAGTCTTGGTGGTTCCAAACTTCTTCCATTTAAGAATGATGGAGCCCACTGTGTTCTTGGGGACCTTCAATGCTGTAGAAATGTTTTGGTACCGTTCCTTCAACCTCATGGCTTGGTTTATGCTCTGACATGCACTGTCAACTGTGGGACCTTATATAGCCAGGTTTGTGCCTTTCCAAATCAGGTCCAATCAATTTAATATAACACAGGTGGACTCCAATCAAGTTGTAGAAACATCTCAAGGATGATCAATTGAAACTGGATGCACCTGAGCTCAATTTCTTGTCTCAAAACAAAAATACATTTTTGAAAAATTCTAAAAATTTTTTTTCAATTTGTCATAATAGGGTGTTGTGTGTAGATTGCTGAGGAAAATGTTTATTTAATACATTGTAACGTAAAAAAAATTTAGAAAATGTCAATGGGTCTGAATACTTTCCCGAAGGCACTGTATGTAGCATCCAAACAGTTCGACCTACAAATCATGGAAAGGGGAGACTCCTGAACCCGATGGTGTTCTCCCTTTCATTATACGACCCCCACAAGTGTCACGGGACTCCCCTATATGTAACCAGTACTGGTAAAAAATAATAATGGTGTATGAAGGTTTTGTGCCTACCCAAAAATGTGTTTAAATTTGTGTCAAAAATATATAGATATGTGTAAAATATATAGATATGTGTAAAAAAAATGTATATAGATATGTGTAAAAAAAAAAGGACAAACACTTAAAATCTTGTTTCTTAATATTTTGTTTTTGACTGTCTTTTTTGCCATTCATGAATGAGTCATTTAACACATTTCTCTGGGCTATAGCAGTAAAGGGCAGATTCAAACCATTCAATTGAAGAGAAGATTCAAACCACTTGAAACAGAACTGGAAAATGTGAACAAAGGACCAAGTAAATGGTTTTGAAATATATATATATTTTTTAAAGCTAAGTACCCCGTTAACTAACGACTGCTTGATTGCTATTTAATGCTGTCAATAATTTAAATTCAATAAATTCCTTACAAGGTTAACTAAGAAAAACTGCAATGACATAAAAGTGTTGTTTCCATCACTGTTCCTTATTTCATTTTCTTAACATCACGGTCATACACACACACACACACACACAACAACCCGACTGCCCCAGAGACCTACCCTCAAAGTCTGTGTGCCTTTGAAGACAAACCATTCTGTCCGAATGAGAGATGGAGCCAACACTTGCTTATTCGTTAACATTGGATTACGCAAGTTCAGCTCCAACTAGCCATTAAAGTGTTACGTTCAGGGTAATAGAGGTGTCTGTCACAGCCATAACGCCTTTTTGAAATGGCTTTCTGGCATATATATTGGCTTCCCAGTGTAGACCGTGCTAACTCACAACTGAGACAATAATTAAGAGACATCGACTAGATGCTAGGTCTGGAGCCTTGGTACTCCCCTGGCTAGACGACCTAGATTTATGAACTCAATTCAGTTGATTTTCGATGCTAGCTCTTCATCACTGTCACAATCACATTCTACGTAAATCTCTAAGTGTACAGTTGGTCTTTTTATTCATTGTGCTTTCTCCGCCTCACAATTTATTGTCTTGCTCTGGTGCTCGTATATATTTTGTTAGGATACCCGCTGATCCTTTACATAATACATGTGAAAAGAAGTGTAAGATGCATCATTCACAATATCGCTTGTGTTAAATATGACCACTTACTATAGTATACAGTAAATTACGCTAGCACATCCATAGAACACCATACTTCTGTCCATTTCTTAATCAGGAGAGAAAACAATGCATTTCAACAGAGCTCCCATAGGAGTGAACATCCACCTCTGGTCTCTTGGCCCTCCCACCCTTATGGGAGGTCAGCTCCTGCTCAGCGCAGTCAAAGCTCTTCTCTGTTCTTATACCCCAATGGTGGAAACAGCTTCCCCCTGATGCTAGGACAGCGAAGTCCCTGTCCATCTTCCGAAAACGTCTGAAATCTTACCTCTTCAAAGAGTATCTCAGTCTTGTTCCCCCTTGCACTTGTCTTTTCCTACTAACACTGACTTTTCTGATCACTTATGTATTCAGGAAAAATGTACTTGCTACAACTGTGATATGTGGCTGTCTCACCTAACTATCTGAAGATGACTGTAAGTCAACTGTACATCGCTCTGGATAAGAGCGTCTGCTAAATGACTAAAATGTGAATGTAACATCAACAGAAAACCAACCACATCCTGGTATGAGTGTCAGGATAGTTCCTGTATGTCAGTGGCTGTCAACCCTACAGCCTGGACTGGAGCATATTTGTTAGAGAGCACTTTAGGATTCTTCTTTACAATGCATCTGTCGGAAGCAGTCACTGTTTCTTTACGTTTCTGCGGGCAGTTCCTCAAATAAGCCTTCAGCCTGTTGTTTAGTCTTGGCACTTTGCTCTCAGTTCACTGGGGCTTCTTTACAATACACTACTCTGATGATACAAACTAGGCCCAAGAGAGTGTGTAAAGAGATGGATCTAGATTCAAATCTCTCTTTAAGAGATGTCTCCCACACTACCTCCAGAGGTAGACATCTACACCAAATACACCGTCTGAGTGGTACAGTGCACAAGGGCTCTCCCACAACACATGTCCTGTCAATAATTACCTTATTTACATTAATACCAAAAAACAGCATTTTTGCTGTTAACCAAATTGAAAATGGAAGGCTTTTAAAATATCCACACATTTGTGAATCATTGCATTAATCATTGTGTGCAATATGTCTTAGCTGAGAAGCATCTGCATAGTTTGAATTGCTATCCCTATTTTGTTTGTCTATATACTATGGTATTTACGGTATGCTAATAGCTACACTCACACATGAAGAAGGCCACACCACAGCCAAGGTTATTGTAAAGAGAAAATGAGCAAATCTGATGTTGAAGAGTGATACATCTCACTAGACTTATGTTAGTAATGTAAATGGCCCTCATTCACCGGTTGCACCTCCATTACTCGGTGCCCAAAAATGGTGATGAATCCAGTCAATCTGGAAGGAGGCTAACAACTTTTTGTCTCATTTACACTATAGTGTCCTGGAAATAGGATGACATTTCTAAAGTAGACAAATATTTAGTAGAAAACAACTTTGCCATCATCATCTTGTCAAATTTTCTTTAGACAGATGACAATGTTGTCATTAGCTATCAAAGGTTGTCAAAAATGTAAAACAATGCTAAAGTTAGCTAGCTAAAATCCAGTGATCTCCCCTCAATCTTAGCTAGCTAGCTAAAGTTATACTGCATGTAAAGTCAACATGGTGACATTAAAACGATGACAAAAGGTTTTCCTACTAATTATTTACCTCCCTTTGACATATCATTGTATTTCCAAGCCACTGTAATGCACTTCTGATTAAATCTTCATCGGCGCTCATTAACAATGCATTGAGTAGAATGCTCATTCGGGTATCAGTCCAAAATGAATGTTCAAAACAATATTGTGACGAAATGTGCAACCCATGAATAGCCAGAGGATTCAGCAGGAAGAATAAGGATGTAACGTGTTCAATCGCAAGTGCAGAATCAAAAGCCCAAAGCTCCTGTTTGCTCAGCGGAAACATAGAATGAGCGCTCATGTGTCCACTTTGAACTGAAAACATAGTAAAGACACTGAGCACTTCCATCAGCTGTACATTACTCACCTGTGAAGAGCACTCACTCTTATTTAAAAAATCAGTCTCTTGTACAAATGGATTATTGAGACAATGGGTTTCAACTCTGACATTCTCCTCTCTTCTCCTAAACACACTGAAAATATCATCCATTAACTACAGGCTACTGTGTACACTCATTCAAATGTTTGGTATTTGGTATTGTATTAGGATCCCCATTAGCTGTTGCAAAAGCAGCAGCTACTCTTCCTGGGGTCCAACACAAAACATGAAACATAAAACATGAAACATGACATAATACAGAACATTAATGGACAAGAACAACCCAAAGACAAAACTACATCTTTTTTTTTCAAGGCACAAGTAGCTTTCATATCAATACATACACACAAACTATCTAGGTCAAATAGGGAGAGGCGCTGTGCCGTGAAGAGTTGCATTATCTATTTTTTGAAACCCGGTTTGCTGTTTATTTGAGCAATATGAGATGGAACGGAATTCCATGCAATAATGGCTCTATATAAGACTGTACGCTTTCTTGAATTTGTTCAAAATTTGGGGACTGTGAAAGGACCCCTGGTGGCATGTCTGGTGGGGTGTGTGTGTGTCAGAGCTGTGTGTATCAGAGCTGTGTGTAAGTTGACTATGCGAACAATTTAGGATTTTCAACACATTGTTTCTTAAAAAAAAAGAAGTGATACAATCAGTCTCTCCTCAACTCTTAGCCAAGAGAGACTGGCATGCATAGCATTTATATCAGCCCTCTGATTACAATGAAGAGCAAGACGTGCCGCTCTGTTCTGGGCCAGCTGCAGCTTAACTAGTTATTTCCTTGCAGCACTGGACCACGTGACTGGACAATAATCAAGATAAGACAAAACTATAGCCTGAAGAACTTGCTTGTTGCAGTGTGGTGTCAAAAAAGCAGAGCATCTCTTTATTACAGACAGACCTCTCCTCATCTTTACAACCATTAATTCTATATGTCTTGACCATGACAGTTTACAATCAGAGGTAACGCAAAGTAATTTAGTCTCCTCAACTTGTTCAACAGGCACACCATTCATTACTAGATTCAGCTGAGGTGTAGAACTTAGGGATTGATTTGTACCAAAAACAATGTTCTTAGTTTTAGAGATGATCAGGACCATGATCACCCATTCCAAAACAGACTGCAACTCTTTGTTAAGGGTTTCAGTGACTTAATTAGCTGTGGTTGCTGATGAGTATATGGTTGAATCATCAGCATACATGGACACACACACTTTGTTTAAAAGTCATTGGTAAAAATAAATAAATCTTCTTATTATCAATGTATTTCAACCAATCATCAGTCATTTGTGTCAGTTCAGTACATGTTGAGTGCCCTTCTCTATAAGCATGCTGAAAGTCTGTTGTCAATTTGTTTACAAGGAAATAGCATTGTATTTTGTCAAACACCATTTTTCCCAACGGTTTACAAAGAACTGACAGCTTGTTCCAAGCCATTATCATGCTTTCATTCATACAAACCAAGCAGGGAAAGCACACGAGTCTACAGAAAATGCCCCAAAGCGAGTGTCACCCATTTAATAAGGCTGTAACTGTATAATTATTGAGGGCACTACATTCCTTTGAAACGTCCACATACTGTAGGGCTGGAACAATTACTGTATAGTTGTGTAACCCATGATTATGGATTAGGACCGACATGAAGATAAAATCACTGTCATAACCGTTATACCAGTCAAACGTTTGGACACACCTACTCAATGGTTTATCTTTATTTGTACTATTTTCTACATTGTAGAATAATGGTGAAGACTTCAAAACTATGAAATAACACATATGGAATCATGTAGTAACCAAAAATTGTTAAACACATGAAAAAATATTCTATATTTGAGATTCTTCAAAGTAGCCACCCTTTCATTTTACCTTTATTTAACTAGGCAAGTCAGTTAATAACAAATTATTATTTTCAATGATGGCCTTGGAACAGTGGGTTAACTGCCTGTTCAGGGGCAGAACAACAGATTTGTACCTTGTCAGCTCGGGATATGAACTTGCAACCTTTCGGTTACTAGTCCAACACTTTAACCACTAGGCTACCCTGCCGCCCCATGCCTTGATGACAGCTTTGCACACTATTGGCGTTCTCCTCTCAACCAGCTTCATGAGGTAGGACCCTGGAATGCATTTCAATTAACATGTAAAATCAAACCAAATCAAATCCAATTTTATTTGTCACATACACATGGTTAGCAGATGTTAATGCGAGTGTAGCGAAATGCTTGTGCTTCTAGTTCCGACAATGCAGTAATAACCAACAAGTAATCTAACTAACAATTCCAAAACTACTGTCTTATACACAGTGTAAGGGGATAAAGAATATGTACATAAGGATATATGAATGAGTGATGGTACAGGGCAGCATACAGTAGATGGTATCGAGTACAGTATATACATATGAGATGAGTATGTAAACCAAGTAAACAAAGTGGCATAGTTAAAGTGGCTAGTGATACGTGTATTACATAAGGATGCAGTCGATGATATAGAGTACAGTATATACGTATGCATATGAGATGAATAATGTAGGGTAAGTAACATTATATAAGGTAGCATTGTTTAAAGTGGCTAGTGATATATTTACATCATTTCCCATCAATTCCCATTATTAAAGTGGCTGGAGTTGAGTCAGTGTCAATGTCAGTGTGTTGGCAGCAGCCACTCAATGTTAGTGGTGGCTGTTTAACAGTCTGATGGCCTTGAGATAGAAGCTGTTTTTCAGTCTCTCGGTCCCAGCTTTGATGCACCTGTACTGACCTCGCCTTCTGGATGATAGCGGGGTGAACAGGCAGTGGCTCGGGTGGTTGATGTCCTTGATGATCTTTATGGCCTTCCTGTAACATCGGGTGGTGTAGGTGTCCTGGAGGGCAGGTAGTTTGCCCCCGGTGATGCGTTGTGCAGACCTCACTACCCTCTGGAGAGCCTTACGGTTGAGGGCGGAGCAGTTGCCGTACCAGGCGGTGATACAGCCCGCCAGGATGCTCTCGATTGTGCATCTGTAGAAGTTTGTGAGTGCTTTTGGTGACAAGCCAAATTTCTTTAGCCTCCTGAGGTTGAAGAGGCGCTGCTGCACCTTCTTCACGATGCTGTCTGTGTGAGTGGACCAATTCAGTTTGTCTGTGATGTGTATGCCGAGGAACTTAAAACTTGCTACCCTCTCCACTACTGTTCCATCGATGTGGATAGGGGGGTGTTCCCTCTGCTGTTTCCTGAAGTCCACAATCATCTCCTTAGTTTTGTTGACGTTGAGTGTGAGATTATTTCCCTGACACCACACTCCGAGGGCCCTCACCTCCTCCCTGTAGGCCGTCTCGTCGTTGTTGGTAATCAAGCCTACCACTGTTGTGTCGTCCGCAAACTTGATGATTGAGTTGGAGGCATGCGTGGCCACGCAGTCGTGGGTGAACAGGGAGTACAGGAGAGGGCTCAGAACGCACTCTTGTGGGGCCCCCGTGTTGAGGATCAGCGGGGAGATGTTGTCGCCTACCCTCACCACCTGGGGGCGGCCCATCAGGAAGTCCAGTACCCAGTTGCACAGGGCGGGGTCGAGACCCAGGGTCTCGAGCTTGATGACGAGCTTGGAGGGTACTATGGTGTTGAATCCCGAGCTGTAGTCGATGAACAGCATTCTCACATAGGTATTCCTCTTGTCCAGATGGGTTAGGGCAGTGTGCAGTGTGGTTGAGATTGCATCGTCTGTGGACCTATTTGGGCGGTAAGCAAATTGGAGTGGGTCTAGGGTGTCAGGTAGGGTGGAGGTGATATGGTCCTTGACTAGTCTCTCAAAGCTCTTCATGATGACGGAAGTGAGTGCTACGGGGCGGTAGTCGTTTAGCTCAGTTACCTTAGCTTTCTTGGGAACAGGAACAATGGTGGCCCTCTTGAAGCATGTGGGAACAGCAGACTGGTATAGGGATTGATTGAATATGTCCGTAAACACACCGGCCAGCTGGTCTGCGCATGCTCTGAGGGCGCGGCTGGGGATGCCGTCTGGGCCTGCAGCCTTGCGAGGGTTAACACGTTTAAATGTCTTACTCACCTCGGCTGCAGTGAAGGACAGTCCGCATGTTTCCGTTGCAGGCCGTGTCAGTGGCACTGTATTGTCCTCAAAGCGGGCAAAAAAGTTATTTAGTCTGCCTGGGAGCAAGACATCCTGGTCCGTGACTGGGCTGGGTTTCTTCTTGTAGTCCGTGATTGACTGTAGACCCTGCCACATGCCTCTTGTGTCTGAGCCGTTGAATTGAGATTCTACTTTGTCTCTGTACTGACGCTTAGCTTGTTTGATAGCCTTGCGGAGGGAATAGCTGCACTGTTTGTATTCGGTCATGTTACCAGACACCTTGCCGTGATTAAAAGCAGTGGTTCGCGCTTTCAGTTTCACGCGAATGCTGCCATCAATCCACGGTTTCTGGTTAGGGAATGTTTTAATCGTTGCTATGGGAACGACATCTTCAACGCACGTTCTAATGAACTCGCACACCGAATCAGCGTATTCGTCAATATTGTTATCTGACGCAATACGAATCATGTCCCAGTCCACGTGATGGAAGCAGTCTTGGAGTGTGGAGTCAGCTTGGTCGGACCAGCGTTGGACAGACCTCAGCGTGGGAGCCTCTTTGTTTAAGTTTCTGTCTGTAGGCAGGGATCAACAAAATGGAGTCGTGGTCAGCTTTTCCGAAAGAGGGGCGGGGCAGGGCCTTATATGCGTCGCGGAAGTTAGAGTAACAATGATCCAAGGTTTTACCACCCCTGGTTGCGCAATCGATATGCTGATAAAATTTAGGGAGTCTTGTTTTCAGATTAGCTTTGTTAAAATCCCCAGCTACAATGAATGCAGCCTCCGGATAAATGGTTTCCAGTTTGCAAAGAGTTAAATAAAGTTTGTTCAGAGCCATCGATGTGTCTGCTTGGGGGGGGGATATATACGGCTGTGATTATAATCGAAGAGAATTCTCTTGGTAGATAATGCGGTCTACATTTGATTGTGAGGAATTCTAAATCAGGTGAACAGAAGGATTTGAGTTCCTGTATGTTTCTCTCATCACACCATGTCTCGTTAGTCATGAGGCATACGCCCCCGCCACTCTTCTTACCAGAAAGATGTTTGTTTCTGTCGGCGCGATGCGTGGAGAAACCCGTTGGCTGCACCGCCCCGGATAGCGTCTCTCCAGTGAGCCAAGTTTCCGTGAAGCAAAGAACGTTACAGTCTCTGATGTCCCTCTGGAATGCTACCCTTGCTCGGATTTCATCAACCTTGTTGTCAAGAGACTGGACATTGGCAAGAAGAATGCTAGGGAGTGGTGCACGGTGTGCCCGTCTCCGGAGTCTGACCAGAAGACCGCCTCTTTTCCCTCTTTTTCGGAGTCGTTTTTTGGGGTCGCTGCATGGAATCAATTCCGTTGACCTGTTTGTAAGGCAGAACACAGGATCCGCGTCGCGGAAAACATATTCTTGGTCGTACTGATGGTGAGTTGACGCTGATCTTATATTCAGTAGTTCTTCTCGACTGTATGTAATGAAACCTAAGATGACCTGGGGTACTAATGTAAGAAATAACACGTAAAAAAACATCAAACTGCATAGTTTTCTAGGAACGCGAAGCGAGGCGGCCATCTCTGTCGGCGCCGGAAGTAATGTGTGCCTTGTTAAAAGTTATTTTGTGGAATTTCTTTCCTTAATGCGTTTGAGCAAATCAGTTGTGTTGTGACAAGGTAGGGTTGGTATACAAAAGATGGTCTTTACCAAATAGAGCTAATTTACAACAACAAAAAATGACGTTTTCGTCTTTTGAGCTTCTAGTCATGAAATCTATGCAGCCTACTCAATCACTTTTTTATAGGAACTGTTTACACGCCTCCTGGGCCATATACAGCGTTCCTCACTGAGTTCCCTGAATTCCTATCGGACCTTGTAGTCATAGCAAATAATATTCACATTTTTGGTGATTTTAATATTCACATGGAAAAGTCCACAGACCCACTCCAAAAGGCTTTCGGAGCCATCAACGACTCAGTGGGTTTTGTCCAACATGTCTCTGGACCTACTCACTTGTCACAGTCATACTCTGGACCTAGTTTTGTCCCATGGAATAAATGTTGTGGATCTGAATGTTTTTCCTCATAATCCTAGACTATCGGACCACCATTTTATTACGTTTGCAATCGCAACAAATAATCTGCTCAGACACCAACCAAGGAGCATCAAAAATCGTGCAATAAATTCTCAGAAAACCCCAAAATGAATTGATGCCCTTCCAGATTACCTCTGCCAACCCAATGACGTCAGAGGACAAAAATCAGTTAACCACCTAACTGAGGAACTCAATTTAACCTTGTGCAATACCCAAGATGCAGTTGCACCCTTAAAAACTAAAAACATTTGCCATAAGAAACTAGCTCCCTGGTATACAGAAGATACCTGAGCTCTGAAGCAAGCTTCCAGAAAATTGGAAATGGCGCCACACCAAACTGGAAGTCTTCCGACTAGCTTGGAAAGACAGTACCGTACAGTATCGAAGAGCCCTCACTGCTGCTCGATCATCCTATTTTTCCAACTTAATTGAGGAAAATAAGAACAATCCGAAATGTATTTTTGATACTGTCGCTAGCTAACTAAAAAGTAGCATTCCCCAAGAGAGGATGGCTTTCACTTCAGCAGTGATAAATTCATGAACTTCTTTGAAGAAAAGATCATGATCATTAGAAAACAAATTACGGACTCCTATTTAAATCTGCGTATTCCTCCAAAGCTCAGTTGTCCTGAGTCTGCACAACTCTGCCAGGACCTAGGATCAAGAGAGACACTCAACTGTTTTAGTACTATATCTCTTGACACAATGATTAAAATAATCATGGCCTCTAAACCTTCAAGCTGCATACTGGACCCTATTCCAACTAAAGTACTGAAAGAGCTGCTTCCTGTGCTTGGCCCTCCTATGTTGAACATAATAAACGTCTCTCTATCCACCGGATATGTACCAAACTCACTATAAGTGGCAGTAATAAAGCCTCTCTTGAAAAAGCCAAACCTTGACCCAGAAAATATGCTATGCGGATGACACACAGTTGTACATTTCAATGAAACATGGTGAAGCCCCAAAATTGCCCTTGCTAGAAGCCTGTGTTTCAGACATAAGGAAGTGGATGGCTGCAAACTTTCTACTTTTAAACTCGGACAAAACAGAGATGCTTGTTCTTGGTCCCAAGAAACAAAGAGATATTTTGTTGAATCTGACAATTAATCTTGATGGTTGTACAGTCGTCTCAAATAAAACTGTGAAGGACCTCGGCGTTACTCTGGACCCTGATCTCTCTTTTGACGAACATATCAAGACTGTTTCAAGGACAACTTTTTTCCATCTACGTTACATTGCATAAATCTGAAACTTTCAGTCCAAAAATGCTGCAGAAAAATGTATCCATGCTTTTGTTACTTCTAGGTTAGACTACTGCAATGCTCTACTTTCCGGCTACCCGGATAAAGCACTAAATATACTTCAGTTAGTGCTAAATACAGCTGCTAGAATCCTGACTAGAACCAAAGAAATGGATCATATTACTCCAGTACTAGCCTCCCTACACTGGCTTCCTGTTAAGGCAAGGGCTGATTTCAAGGTTTTACTGCTAACCTCCAAAGCATTACATGGACTTGCTCCTACCTATCTTTCCAATTTGGTCCTGCCGTACATACCTACACATACGCTACAGTCACAAGAAGCAGGCCTCCTAATTGTCCCTAGAATTTCTAAGCAAACAGCTGGAGGCAGGGCTTTCTCCTATAGAGCTCCATTTTTATGGAATGGTCTGCCTACCCATGTGAGAGACACAGCATCGGTCTCAACCTTTAAGTCTTTACTGAAGACTCATCTCTTCAGTGGGTCATATGATTGAGTGTAGTCTGGCCCAGGAGTGTGAAGGAGAACACAAAGGTTCTAGACCAACGAACCACCCTTGCTGTCTCTGCCTGGCCGGTTCCCCTCTCTCCACTGGAATTCTCTGCCTCTAACCCTATTACAGGGGCTGAGTCACTGGCTTACTGGTGCTCTTCCATGCCGTCCCTAGGAGGGGTGCGCCACTTGAGTGGGTTGAGTCACTGACGTGATCTTCCTGTCTGGGTTGGCGCCCCCCCTTAGGTTGTGCCGTGGTGGAGATCTTTGTGGGCTATACTCGGACTTGTCTCAGGATGGTAAGTTGGTGGTTGAAGATATCCCTATAGTGGTGTGGGGGCTGTGCTTTGGCAAAGTGGGTGGGGTTATATCCCGCCTGTTTGGCCCTGTCCGGGGGTATCTTCGGATGGGGCCACAGTGTCTTCTGACACCTCCTGTCTCAGCCTCCAGTATTTATGTTGCAGTAGTTTATGTGTCGGGGGGCTAGGGTCAGTCTTTTATATCTGGAGTACTTCTCCTGTCTTATCTGGCGTCCTGTGTGAATTTAAGTATGCTCTCTCTAATTCTCTCTTTCTTTCTCTCTCTCGGAGGACCTGAGCCCTAGGACCATGTCAGGACTACCTGGCATGATGACTCCTTGCTGTCCCCAGTCCACCTGGCTGTGCTGCTGCTCCAGTTTCAACTGTTCTGCCTGCGGCTATGGAACCCTGACCTTTTCACCAGACATTCTACCTGTCCCAGACCTGCTGTTTTCAACTCTCTAGAGATAGCAGGAGCGGTAGAGGAGCGGTATAGAGATACTCTTAATGATCGGCTATGAAAAGCCAACTGACATTTACTCCTGAGGTGCTGACTTGCTGCACCCTCGACAACTACTGTGATTATTATTATTTGACCATGCTGGTCATTTATGAACATTTGAACATCTTGGCCATGTTCTGTTATAATCTCCACCCGGCACATCCAGAAGAGGACTGGTCACCCCACATAGCCTGGTTCCTCTCTAGGTTTCTTCCTAGGTTTTGGCCTTTCTAGGGAGTTTTTCCTAGCCACCGTGCTTCTACACTTGAATTGCTTGCTGTTTTTTTTGTTGTTGCTGGGTTTCTATACAGCACTGAAATATCAGCTGATGTAAGAAGGGCTATATAAATACTTTTGATTTGATTTAAGTCCAAATTGTGGCAAGAACAGCTCAAGTAAGCAAAGAGAAACTAGAGTCCATCATTACTTTAAGACATGGTGGTCAGTCAATTCGGAAAATTTCAAGAACTTTGAAAGTTTCTTCAAGTTCAGTCCAACCATCAAGCGCTATGATGAAACTGGCTCTCATGAGGAGCTCCACAGGAAAGGAAACCCCAGAGTTACCTCTGCTGCAGAGGATAAGTTCATTAGAGTTACCATCCTCAGACATTGCAGCCCAAATAAGTTCTCCACAGAGTTCAAGTAACAGATACATCTCAACGTCAACTGTTCAGAGGAGACTGCGTGAATCAGACCATCATGGTCTAATTGCTTTAAGGAAACCACCACTAAAGGACACCAATAATTCTTGGCTTGGGCCAAGAATCATGAGCAATGGACATTAGACTGGTGGAAATATGTCCTTTGGTCCGGTGAGTCCAAACTTGAGAATTTTAGTTCCAACCACCGTGTCTTTGTGAGACACAGAGTAGGTGAATGGTGAAGTCAAGGCACACTTAACCAGCATGGCTACCACAGCATTCTGCAGCGAGACGTCATCTCATCAGATTTGCGTTTAGTGGGACGATCATTAGTGGGACGATCAATGACCCAACACACCTCGAGTTATAGAGTGCAGCATCAGATGACCTGGCCTCCACAATCACCAAACCTCAAACCAATTGAGATGGTTTGGGATGAGTTGGCCCGCAGACTAAAGAAAAAGCAGACAATAAGTGCTCAGCATATGTGGGAACTCTTCAAGACTGTTGGAAAAGTATTCCAGGTGAAGCTGGTTGAGAGAATGCCAAGAGTGTGCAAAGCTGTCATCAAGGCAAAGGGTGGTTACTATGAGAAATGCATTTTTATTTTTTTTATACTTTTTTGGTTACTATGTGATTCCATGTGTTATTTCATAGTTTTGATGTCTTCACTATTATTCTCTAATGTAGAAAATAAGTAAAATAAAGAAAAACCCTTGAATGAGGAGGTACGTTCCAACTTTTGACCTGTACTGTATATATACAGTGCCTTCGGAAGGTATTCAGACCCCTTAACTTTCTCCACATTTTGTCACGACTTCTTCTGAAGTCTTTGCCTATCCTTGTTCGGGGGGTGCTCGGCGGTCGACGTCACCGGTCTTCTAGCCATCATTGATCCATTTTTCATTTCCATTGGTTTTGTCTTGTCTTCCCACACACCTGTTTTTAATCCCATTCATTACCTGTTGTGTATTTAACCCTCTGTTTCCTCATGTCTTTGTCAGAGATTGTTATTTGTCAGTGTTTATTGTATAGGTGTGTGACGGGTCCTCGTACCCATGTATGTTTATATTCTATTCTTATTAGTGTTATGGAGCAAGTTACGTGGACATTCATTAAAGGACTCCATTTTACACTCCGTTTGACTCTCCTGCGCCTGACTTCCCTGCCACCTATACACACGGCTCTGACACATTTTGATACGTTACAGCCTTATTCTAAAATGGATTAAATAAATAAAAAATCTTCAGCAATCTGCACACAGTACCCCATAATGACATCACAGTACCCCATAATGACATCACAGTACCCCATAATGACATCACAGTACCCCATAATGACATCACAGTACCCCATAATGACATCACAGTACCCCATCATGACAAAGCAAAAACAGGTTTTTAGAAATTTTTGCAACTTTGATTAACATAAAAAAACTGAAATACCTTATTTACATACAGTGGGGAAAAAAGTATTTAGTCAGCCACCAATTGTGCAAGTTCTACCACTTAAAAAGATGACAGTAATTTTCATCATAGGTACACTTCAACTATGACTCACATATATGGTTCACATCACAATAAAACTCTGAGCTGTACTGCCATTTTTCAATTCAGACATTGTTATTCTATGTGCTATTACGGACCAGACATTTAAACCTGTTATATATCCTGACCTATGTAGATTTGTGGAAACAAGCTCATTCCATGTCCCTCAGTGATGACTCCATCCTTCCATCGCTATGGTAATATATTCTATTCAAATCAAGCATACTTAAAGGATATCACTATTTGGCATAGTTCATAACCAACCAATTGATTAGGAAAATGTGTTACAATTATTGGATTTCTGCCTCCACAATCCATTGTCATGGAATTTTCATAGCGAGGCACCATTTCCCAAGTCTGATTGAGCCCAGTCATACTACTGAAGATGGAGCATCCTTGACCCAGCACAGTCATCCAGCTATTTTCTATCTGCCCAGCGAGCGTTTTATGAGGATAAAGGAACATTATAAGGGCACAAGGTGAGACCCAGATGCAGACACAGGAGGCAAATGGTTAGAGTCTTTGTTGTTTATTTAATCCAAAGAGAGTATGCAAGAGAATGGTCGTGGACAGGCAAAAGGTCAAAACCAGGTTCTGAGTCCAAGAGGTAAAGAGTGGCAGACAGGCTCGATGTCAGGGCAGACAGAAGGGTCAGGCAGGCGGGTACGGAGTCCAGAAAAAACAGGCAAGGGTCAAAACCAGGAAGACTAGAAAAAGAAAACAGGATCATGGGGAAAAACACACTGGTTGACTTGAACAAACAAGATGAACTGGCAGAGAGAGACAGGAAACACAGGGATAAATAAACCAGGGAAAATAAGCGACACCTGGAGGGTGTGGAGACAATCACAAAAACAGGTGAAACAGATCAGGGCGTGACAAACAGAACATGTGAACTGCTATTTTAAGTGTCGATAAATGAAGAAGAATGATTTGCCACAATATTATTGCTATATGGCATACTACAGTGATATACCACAATATATCGGCCAGTAACAAAATTATATTGAATTATCAATTTTATATTAGTGCCCACCACTACTAATTTCCCCTAAAAGTTTGTGTCTGGGCTCAGAGTGGGGCTAACCACATCTCTATAACATTGGCAGCCATCCTGCGAATTGAGCAAGACGTCCATCACCCAACCCATATCCCAACACGGGATATTCCCCACGCTGTGATCATTCCCCTCCTGCTGGCTCACCGCCTGGGTGAGTCTTTACTGTGGTAGTATGCAGCCGGGTGATGCCCACCTAGCAGACCGTAAAGCACACAGAGGTGCTGTGGTAGAATGCAGCCGGCCAACTAGCAGACCGTAAAGGACACAGAGGTGCTGTGGTAGTATGCAGCCGGGCGTTGCTAACCTAGCAGACCGTAAAGCACACAGAGGTGCAGTGGTAGTATGCAGATGGGTGTTGCTAACCTAGCAGACCGTAAAGCACACAGAGGTGCTGTGGTAGTATGCAGCTGGGCGTTGCTAAACTGAAAGGAGGGAGCAACAAACACCCACACACAAACGCATGTTTCCTCTGAAAAATAACCACATAAAGAGTGTATATCAACAGCCTTGCCAAGCTAATGAAGAATAGTAGGTTTCATTATGTACCTTACTGAGAAAACGTCTCCCAAGGAGTCTGCTATGATACTACAACTTATGGATTGTATAATGCTTGTGTTTGTGAAGAAATAAACAATGTCATACTGAGTTTTCCTGTATGCACCGTAGACAGCCTGTAGGCCAGATAAAAGCCACAGAGGCGACCTATTTGCTTGGTTGTAATAAAGGTATTTCAGACGTTTTACACCACAGCCCCCAATTTCAATTACAGCTACCACAGTCAAGAAATGTCCACAGAGAATACATACAGGAGTGAACGAGGAGTGAACTTGGCCACCGCGATAAGAAACCGGGCCTCTGGGTTGAATGGCGCAGGAGAGGATGGCTGCTGTTTTATTGGCTCTTAACCAACTGTGTTATTTTGTTTGTTTTTCACATTGTTTGCAACTTATTTTCTACATAATGTTGCTGCTACCGTCTCTTATGACCAAAAATATATTTTGCACATCAGAACAGCGATTACTCACCTCGAATTCAACAAATAATTTTTCTTTAATGAGACTGACTAAAAGGATATACAACAAACACCCTAACAGGCCTTCATCCCCGTCATTCGCAGGAGAAAGAAACTGAGATTTCACGCAAGGAGATCGGGGTGCCTTGTGAGGATCAGGCAACGAGTGGCTAATCTTCCTTTGCCATCCGTACTGTTAGCCAATGTTCAATTGCTGAAAAATAAATGGGACAAACTAAAAGCACGTATATCCTACCAACGGGACATTAAAAACTGTAATATCACATGGTTCACCGAGATAAAGCCGGAAGCACCAGTGACTCGGTCTATAAAAAAGTGGTCAGATGAAGCAGATGCTAAACTACAGGACTGTTTTGCTATCACAGACTGGAATATGTTCTGGGATTCTTCAGATGGCATTGAGGAGTACACCACATCAGTCACTGGCTTCATCAATAAGTGCATCGATGACATCGTCCCCACAGTGACTGTACGTACATACCCCAACCAAAAACCATGGAGTACAGGCAACATTTGCACTGAGATAAATGGTAGAGCTGCCGCTTTCAAGGAGTGGGACTCTAACCCAGAAGCTTATAAAAAATCCCACTTATGCCCTCCAACGAACCATCAAACAGGCAAAGCATCAATACAGGACTAAGTTCGAATTGTACTACACCGGCTCCAACGCTCATCGGATGTGGCAGGGCTTGCAAACTATTACAGACTACAAAGGGAAGCACAGCTGAGAGCTGCCCAGTGACACAAGCCTACCAGACGAGCTAAATAACTTCTATACTCGCTTTGAGTCAAGTAACACTGAAACACGCATTAGAACATCAGCTGTTTCGGACGACTGTGTGATCACGCTCTCCGCAGCCGATGTGAGTAGGACCTTTAAACAGGTCAACATTCACGAGGCCGCAGGGCCAGACGGATTACCTGGATGTGTACTGTGAGCATGCACTGACCAACTGGCAAGTGTCTTCACTGACATTTTAAACTTCTCCCTGTCTGAGTCTGTAATACCAACATGTTTCAAGCAGACCACCGTAGTCCCTGTGCCCAAGAACACTAAGGTAACCTGCCTAAATGAATACCAGGACCTCTATACCAGGAGGTGTTAGAGGAAGGCCATAAAAATTGTCAAAGACTCAAAGACTAGTCATAGACTGTTCTCTCTGCTACCGCACAACAAGCGGTACTGGAGCGCCAAGTCTAGGTCCAAGATGCTTCTAAACAGCTTCTACCCCAAAGTCATAAGACTCCTGAACATTTAATCAAATGGCTACCCAGACTATTTGCATTGCCCCCAATTTACCAGGTAAGTTGACTGAGAACACGTTCTCATTTGCAGCAACGACCTGGGGAATAGTTACAGGGGAGAGGAGGGGATTAATGAGCCAATTGTAAACTGGGGATTATTAGGTGACCATGATGGTTTGAGGGCCAGATTGGGTATTTAGCCAGGACACCGGGGTTAACACCCCTACTCTTACGATAAGTGCCATGGGATCTTTAATGACCTCAAAGAGTCAGGACACCCGTTTAACGTCCCATCCGAAAGACGACACCCTACACAGGGCAGTGTCCCCAATCACTGCCCTGGGGCATTGGGATATCTTTTTTTTAGACCAGAGGAAAGAGTGCCTCCTACTGGCCCCCCAACACCACTTCCAGCAGCATCTGGTCTCCCATCCAGGAATGTGCATATTACCCCTATTACCTCGACACCGGTGCCCCCGCACATTGCCTCTGTACCGGTACCCCCTGTATATTGCCACGCTCATTGTTATGTTACTGCTGCTCTTTAATTATTTGTTACTTTTAATTCTTACTTTTTTTTTGTATTTTCTTACAATTGCATTGTTGGTTAAGGCCTTGTAAGTAAGCAGTTCACTGTAAGGTCTACACATCTGCATGTGCCAAATTAAAATGTGATTTGATTTGATTACAGAACCATGTATTTATAGAGTTGGGACACTGAGGTTTCTGCATTATGATGCATTTACATGACACTACAACATTATATGGCAGCCATGTTAGTGCCCCATTAACATTACATACAGTAGATACAGTAAAGGGGTCAATGGAACACAGATGTTCCATTGACCAGATTGGCGCACATTCAACATATCTGATCTAACAAAGTGGATATCCGTCAAATCCGTCACGATTGATGCATTGAAACAGGCCCACAATGTGCTTACTTAAGTCCAATTTGGATATGTTCTATGTATGTTTTCGCTGCATAACATGTTTAAGTTGTCCCTTTTAGGTTTAGAAGAAGTGACTGCTAAATGCTAAATCCTGTTCATAATTTACATTTACATTACATTTAAGTCATTTAGCAGACGCTCTTATCCAGAGCGACTTACAAATTGGTGCTTTCACCTTATGACATCCAGTGGAACAGCCACTTTACAATAGTGCATCTAGGTCTTTTAAGGGGGGGAGAAGGATTACTTTATCCTATCCTAGGTATTCCTTAAAGAGGTGGGGTTTCAGGTGTCTCCGGAAGGTGGTGATTGACTCCGCTGTCCTGGCGTCGTGAGGGAGTTTGTTCCACCATTGGGAGGCCAGAGCAGCGAACAGTTTTGACTGGGCTGAGCGGGAACTGTACTTCCTCAGTGGTAGGGAGGCGAGCAGGCCAGAGGTGGATGAACGCAGTGCCCTTGTTTGGGTGTAGGGCCTGATCAGAGCCTGGAGGTAGTGAGGTGCCGTTCCCCTCACAGCTCCGTAGGCAAGCACCATGGTCTTGTAGCGGATGCGAGCTTCAACTGGAAGCCAGTGGAGAGAGCGGAGGAGCGGGGTGACGTGAGAGAACTTGGGAAGGTTGAACACCAGACGGGCTGCGGCGTTCTGGATGAGTTGTAGTGGTTTAATGGCACAGGCAGGGAGCCCAGCCAACAGCGAGTTGCAGTAATCCAGACGGGAGATGACAAGTGCCTGGATTAGGACCTGCGCCGCTTCCTGTGTGAGGCAGGGTCGTACTCTGCGGATGTTGTAGAGCATGAACCTACAGGAACGGGCCACCGCCTTGATGTTAGTTGAGAACGACAGGGTGTTGTCCAGGATCACGCCAAGGTTCTTAGCGCTCTGGGAGGAGGACACGATGGAGTTGTCAACCGTGATTGCGAGATCATGGAACGGGCAGTCCTTCCCCGGGAGGAAGAGCAGCTCCGTCTTGCCGAGGTTCAGCTTGAGGTGGTGATCCGTCATCCACACTGATATGTCTGCCAGACATGCAGAGATGCGATTCGCCACCTGGTCATCAGAGGGGGGAAAGGAGAAGATTAATTGTGTGTCGTCTGCATAGCAATGATAGGAGAGACCATGTGAGGTTATGACAGAGCCAAGTGACTTGGTGTATAGCGAGAATAGGAGAGGGCCTAGAACAGAGCCCTGGGGGACACCAGTGGTGAGAGCGCGTGGTGAGGAGACAGATTCTCGCCACGCCACCTGGTAGGAGCGACCTGTCAGGTAGGACGCAATCCAAGCATGGGCCGCGCCGGAGATGCCCAACTCGGAGAGGGTGGAGAGGAGGATCTGATGGTTCACAGTATCGAAGGCAGCCGATAGGTCTAGAAGGATGAGAGCAGAGGAGAGAGAGTTAGCTTTAGCAGTGCGGAGTGCCTCCGTGATACAGAGAAGAGCAGTCTCAGTTGAATGACTAGTCTTGAAACCTGACTGATTTGGATCAAGAAGGTCATTCTGAGAGAGATAGCGGGAGAGCTGGCCAAGGACGGCACGTTCAAGAGTTTTGGAGAGAAAAGAAAGAAGGGATACTGGTCTGTAGTTGTTGACATCGGAGGGATCGAGTGTAGGTTTTTCAGAAGGGGTGCAACTCTCGCTCTCTTGAAGACGGGAGGGACGTAGCCAGCGGTCAGGGATGAGTTGATGAGCGAGGTGAGGTAAGGGAGAAGGTCACCGGAAATGGTCTGGAGAAGAGAGGAGGGGATAGGGTCAAGCGGGCAGGTTGTTGGGCGGCCGGCCGTCACAAGACGCGAGATGTCATCTGGAGAGAGAGGGGAGAAAGAGGTCAGAGCACAGGGTAGGGCAGTGTGAGCAGAACCAGCGGTGTCGTTTGACTTAGCAAACGAGGATCGGATGTCGTCGACCTTCTTTTCAAAATGGTTGATGAAGTCATCTGCAGAGAGGGAGGAGGGGGGAGGGGGAGGAGGATTCAGGAGGGAGGAGAAGGTGGCAAAGAGCTTCCTAGGGTTAGAGGCAGATGCTTGGAATTTAGAGTGGTAGAAAGTGGCTTTAGCAGCAGAGACAGAGGAGGAAAATGTAGAGAGGAGGGAGTGAAAGGATGCCAGGTCCGCAGGGAGGCGAGTTTTCCTCCATTTCCGCTCGGCTGCCCGGAGCCCTGTTCTGTGAGCTCGCAATGAGTCGTCGAGCCACGGAGCGGGAGGGGAGGACCGAGCCGGCCTGGAGGATAGGGGACATAGAGAGTCAAAGGATGCAGAAAGGGAGGAGAGGAGGGTTGAGGAGGCAGAATCAGGAGATAGGTTGGAGAAGGTTTGAGCAGAGGGAAGAGATGATAGGATGGAAGAGGAGAGAGTAGCGGGGGAGAGAGAGCGAAGATTGGGACGGCGCGATACCATCCGAGTAGGGGCAGTGTGAGAAGTGTTGGATGAGAGCGAGAGGGAAAATGATACAAGGTAGTGGTCGGAGACTTGGAGGGGAGTTGCAATGAGGTTAGTGGAAGAACAGCATCTAGTAAAGATGAGGTCGAGCGTATTGCCTGCCTTGTGAGTAGGGGGGGAAGGTGAGAGGGTGAGGTCAAAAGAGGAGAGGAGTGGAAAGAAGGAGGCAGAGAGGAATGAGTCAAAGGTAGACGTGGGGAGGTTAAAGTCGCCCAGAACTGTGAGAGGTGAGCCGTCCTCAGGAAAGGAGCTTATCAAGGCATCAAGCTCATTGATGAACTCTCCGAGGGAACCTGGAGGGCGATAAATGATAAGGATGTTAAGCTTGAAAGGGCTGGTAACTGGGACAGCATGGAATTCAAAGGAGGCGATAGACAGATGGGTAAGGGGAGAAAGAGAGAATGACCACTTGGGAGAGATGAGGATCCCGGTGCCACCACCCCGCTGACCAGAAGCTCTCGGGGTGTGCGAGAACACGTGGGCGGACGAAGAGAGCAGTAGGAGTAAGCGGTGTTGTCTGTGGTGATCCATGTTTCCGTCAGTGCCAAGAAGTCGAGGGACTGGAGGGAGGCATAGGCTGAGATGAACTCTGCCTTGTTGGCCGCAGATCGGCAGTTCCAGAGGCTACCGGAGACCTGGAACTCCACGTGGGTCGTGCGCGCTGGGACCACCAGATTAGGGTGGCCGCGGCCACGCGGTGTGGAGCGTTTGTATGGTCTGTGCAGAGAGGAGAGAACAGGGATAGACAGACACATAGTTGACAGGCTAGAGAAGAGGCTACGCTAATGCAAAGGAGATTGGAATGACAAGTTGGCTACACGTCTCGAATGTTCAGAAAGTTAACCTGATAGTACGCCCCATCCCGCATGCGGTATCGTTACTACAGCCTCAAGCTCATTACCATAACGCAACGTTAGCGATTTTTAAAAATCGCAAATGAAACGAAATAAATATGCCTGTTCTCAAGCTTATCCTTTTCTTAACAATCCTGTCGTCTCAGGATCGCTTTAGAACCAGAGAAAATCACTAATTTGTGTAAGAGTGGTGATAGCTAGCTTAGCATTAGCGTTAGCATTTAGCACGCAACATATTCACAAAAACCAGCCAAGGAATCAAATAAAATAATTTACCTTTGAAGAACTTCAGATGTTTCAATGAGGAGACTCAGTTACATAGCAGATGTCCAGTTTTTCCTGAAAGATTCTTGTGTAGGACACATCGTTCCCTTTTGTTACTATGCATTTGGCTACCGAAACTAACCGAAAATTCAGTCACCTACATGTCGAACTTTTTTCCGAATTAACTCCATAATATCGACTGAAACATGGAAAACGTTGTTTGAATCAATCCTGAAGGTGGTTTGTCATATTTCTCTCCATTGAAAGCACCGTCCTTGTAGCCTGGTTTGTTCTGAGATTTGAATGGAAAAATAATGGGACTTGATTTTTGCGCACCGAATGCCACGCAGACACCAAGAGGGACACTTGGCAATTGTAGTCTCTTATGGTCAATCTTCCAATGATATGCCTACAAATACGTCACAATGCTGCAGAGACCTTGGGGAAACAAGAGAAAGAGTCCGTTCATTCCTGTCGCATTCACAGCCATATAAGGCGATCATGGAAAACGTAGCCTCAGAAATCCTGTGCATTTCCTGGTCGGTCATACATCGTGGTTTTGACCGAAGCATTTGTTCTAAGGGACTCACAGTGAAAATCTTTGCATTTCTGGAAACGTAAGACTGTCTTCTTTCCAAAACTATCAATTCCAAGCATATTCGAGCATCTTTTCGTGACAAAATATTGCGCTTAAAACGGGCACGTCTTTTTATCCAAAAATGAAATACTGCCCCTAGAGTACTAACAGGTTAAGCTTACGTAGCAAGAATCTAATTGACTAAAATGATTAAAATGATACAGTACTGCTGAGGTAGGCTAGCTGGCAGTGGCTGCGTTGTTGACTTTGTAGGCTAGCTGGCAGTGGCTGCGTTGTTGACACTACACTAATCAAGTCGTTCCGTTGAGTGTAAAGTTTCTACAATGCTGCTATTCGGGGGCTAGCTGGCTAGCTAGCAGTGTTGATTACGTTACGTTGCGTTAAAAGAACGACAATAGCTGGCTAGCTAACCTAGAAAATCGCTCTAGACTACACAATTATCTTTGAAACAAAGACGGCTATGTAGCTAGCTATGTAGCTAGCTACGATCAAACAAATCACACCGTTGGGACTGTAATGAAATGAAATGAAAATGTGATACTACCTGTGGAGCGAAGCGGAATGCGACCGGAATGCGAAAGTTCTATTCAGTAGACGTTGGCTAGCTGTTGGCTAGCTAGGAGTGACTCCTACGTTAAGGACGACAAATAGCTGGCTAGCTAACCTCGGTAAATTAAGATAATCACTCTAAGACTACACACTCTAAACTACACAATTATCTTGGATACGAAGACAGCAAAGACAACTATGTAGCTAGCTAACACTACACTAATCAAGTCGTTCAGTTGAGTGTGATAGTTACTACAGTGCTACGGTAGACGGTGAACGTTTGCTAGCTGGCTAGCTGCTGGGCAGATAGGAGGACGACGAAATACGATAATTACGCAATTATCTTTGATACAAAGACGGCTATGTAGCTAGCTAAGAAGAAATTGCTAAGATTAGACAAATCAAACCGTTGTTCTATAATGAAATGTAATGAAATGTAATGAAAAGTTATACAACCTGCAGACCGAAGCGCGGATGCGACCGCTCGCATCCGCGAGGTTGGAGAGCAATTCAAAGCGACAAAGGCCTTTCTAATGATGTGCAGACTGGGGAATATAATAATGTCTAGAATGAGAATTATCATGCGTTTACATGACACTTCCAAATCCTATGGCAGCCATGTTAGCACCCCATTAACATTACATGGGGAATATAATGTCTAGAATGAGAATTATCATGCGTTTACATGACACTTCCAAATCCTATGGCAGCCATGTTAGCACCCCATTAACATTACATGGGGAATATTTGAATAATGCTATACTCCGAGTCGATATTCACGTAATAATAAGGAATTCCCCTTGAAAATGCCCACAAATTGGGGAAAACAAACATTCTTTCCCATAGACCCCAAGAATAAAAGAGCCAACTTTGTGGTTGATGTTTAGGTGCTGTATAGCGCAATGTAAATGTAACCAGGTCAAAAAGCCCAACCTACAGTTCACAATGCTCCCACATAGGGAATAGAGCCTGCTAGAACAGCCCTGTGGCTTCAGGCTATTCAGAATGGGAGAGTGGGAAATGTAGGCAACACGTAGCTATAGGTCTATAAGGGGAAACACTTCATCTAGGTAAGACATTTAACTTGTTTAGTATAGTCCATGTGCAACTCCACTCACTACTTGTATCTGTATAGTCAATTTGTTTGTGTTGTTGGTCTTGTCGGTCAGTACCTAGCTCACTCACTCACGTGGTTGCTAGCACCGTCATGAAAAGGGGCAATACAATACAAATCTACATGTGCTCCACAGTGCAGAGGGCTACAGATGTAGGATCTTAATTTGCTCTCTTTTGTTGCTGAGAATTATCCTACACTACAGGAGATGCAAACGTGTAGTGTATTTAATTATTGAAAAGGTTGTTAATGTTTGTAATTTCCACTTTGAAATTTCAGACTTGATTTGCCCTAATGAAAAATGTATCAACCCCAACAACAATGTCCATTAATTATAATCCACATAATAATTCACATTTCCTTTTGCTGTAGGATTATTTTCCTGCTGTAGCAAACTGGCTCAAATGAAGATCCTACATCTGTATAGGGGTGAACCTTATTGTACACTCCTACCGTTGGCCCCATTTTATTATACTGTTCAGGATGAGTCACTGGGCTGATAGATTCCCTCCAGTAAGTCTGACTTGAAATCCATTACCAGTTTACAGGCCAGGAGCAGGACTACTGTATGGGTTTGTCCCTCCCCCACCCTTTACTGATGATGAGTTACACAGGATGTGGAAGCACTGACCCCAGGTCAGTTGCGTCAAAGCGTGGAGTCTACTGTAATGTGACATAACCAGGGTAGAAAGGGGACCTCGGGCTCCTGCAAGACACCAGCTCAGATATAGCCTTCAACATGCAAAATCTTTGTAGGGGCAGTAAGTAGCTATGGCACTGTACAGTTGTTTGTATGAGATTGTGTATTCAGTCAACTATTTGAGAACATAGACCATATCATTATCATGGAGAGTAAGATCTACGGTAACCTAGGGTGAACACAATATAATGGTTCAGTACTTACAAAAACTGAAGAAAATCAGTTGTCTTTAAACAAAGATGAACTTCTCTTCTACTCCATTAGGCCTGAATGTAAATAACACATTAAAATGTCTCTGTATCTCTAAATACAGAATCATGATTTTTCCCATTCAATTAAAAACATCAGACATGAAGATAATAAAAAATAAAATTCACTTAGAAAAATTGTCTGATAACAGAACTATTGCCTGATGCTCTGCTATGCAAGTCAGGTATAGGTATGGGAGGCAGGTAGCCTAGTGGTTAAGAGTGTTGGGCTAGTCACCGAAAGCTTGCTGGTTTGAATCCCCAAGTCAGCAAGGTGAAAAAATCTGCCATTCTACCTTTGAGCGAGGCAGTTAACCCCCAACAACATCTGCTCCCCTGATGTTGATTAAGGCAGCCCCACACACAATCCATTATATTCAGAAGAAATATTTAAGTTGAATGCATTCAGTTGCGCAAATGACTAGGTTTTCCCTTTTTGTCTGTAAGGTTAAATATTGTAACTCATAGACAAGCTTGTTTGTTCACAACATATCTCTGTTAATAGAGAGAAGAAGAAAACTCTGGAGCAGGGATGAGTAAACAAGACGATGTCATTTATGACCACAATCTAATTTGTTCACTTGACAATGGCTGGACTAGGGGTCAAAACCTCTTTAAAGACATTTGAAATCCATTAAGTTTGGAAACAGGGTGCTCTGCTTAGGCTGCTTCCTTGTGCAGGCAGCTCAGAGAGAAAGACACCCTCTGGCTACAGTTATTGACTCACTACCTCTGTGGCCTCCCCCTCAATGCCCTGCCATTTTCATTTGCACTCCAATTTCCTTTGTCTACAGGGTAAACAACCTATGAGTATCATGGGTGTACATCATCATTTATTCTCACACATCGTGAGACATAATCACCCTCTCCACAGAATGTGCTTATCTCTTTTTTTTTGCCACAGCTCCAGTCACCCTGATTCAGATATCTACTGCTTGATCCGATTTCATGCACTGTGTCAGAGGTCTCCTGAGAAGTGGTAATCCAAGAAACATCTCACAACTGCTTAATCTTCTCTGTGTTTCTGTTCCACACACACAAACACACACACACTGTTGCCAGCCCACAATGTTTCAACCTCGTCTGAAAGTTCCTTCATTCAGAGAAGGCCAGCTAGCTCAAGCATGACAAATTACTACGGGAGAGCTGGTAGCCAGAAGCCATCGTTATCTCCCTGCTAATTACAGTACATGCACTCTGACACACCCTGGGCTAAGCCGAGAAAAATCAGCTCTCGTGAAATAATTAAGCCTATTTGCCGCCTGTTGGTAAGTCACGAAAACAAGACCTTGGTTGGGGAGATGATCAGAAGGATGGTGTCAAGGTCTTAGAGCACTTCGATCTGGCGGCAGTCGAGCGAGTCAAGAAGTGACAGCGCACTTCCTGATCCTACTGTACCCACATCCATATAGCGTGTATAGCTGCAGCAGATCCAGCACTTACAGTACGTCTATGACCATCACTGACTAGCTATGTTGAGCTTGCTGACTGGCTTTGTTGAGCTGGCTGACTGGCTTTGTTGAGCTGACTGACTGGCTATGTTGAGCTGGCTGACTGGCTATGTTGAGCTTGCTGACTGGCTTTGTTGAGCTGGCTGATAGGCTGACTGGCTTTGTTGAGCTGGCTGATAGGCTGACTGGCTATGCTGAGCTGGCTGACTGACTGACTATGTTGAGCTGGCTGACTGGCTATGCTGAGCTGGCAGACTGACTGACTATGTTGAGCTGGCTGACTGGCTGACTGGCTATGTTGGGCTGGCTGACTGGCAATGTTGGACTGGCTGACTGGCAATGTTGGACTGGCTGACTGGCAATGTTGGACTGGCTGACTGGCTATGTTGGGCTGACTGACTGACTGGCTATGTTGGGTGGGCTGGCTGACTGACTGGCTGGCTGACTGGCTGTTTCGCTGGCTGACTGATTGGTCAGCTACATACCTACAGCCATCTTAACTATCAGTTCCATTCAGACAGAGGGTTTAGGTTCAGGACCAGTTGTAGCCTACCCACCCTCTACAAACCTATGGAAGACACTCACAAGCATCTCACTTACTGACAGTTGACGTGTGCTGTATGTTAATGTAGCAACAAACAGCATGAATTAAACCAAGCATGTATAGAATAGCATGAGAGCATGAATTAGAAAATACTAACGTGGTGGATTGATGCCAAGATCAGTATATGTGACAAATTACATACACAGCATGAGTCTTGTAGAAGCAGCAGAAATGTTACTTTTTAGTTTAAGGTAGAAACATGACATTGTCAAAAGCAGTGGCCGAGTAGAAAGGAGAAATTAAATTAAAGTTGGAAAAGGTGTCAGTATCACTGGCAAGAGATAAACGGAAAAGCCTAGGGAGCAATAAGGGGAAATCTTGATTGCAATCATGGTCATTATGAGAAAAAAAACGTGCAAACTTCAAGCATTCTTCATCATCTGTCAAAAGGAATATAGCCCACGATAAATTTGCATCAAGGGCACAAAATGACGGGTACGAATAAAGGGAAAGTTATTTGGCTCATTACAAGTTGGCTCCTCTTTCAGATCAAAGCTAGCAGAGCAAGAGAAATGTGTCATCAGAACATCTTATCCATTTCAGCCTCTAGGGCCTGTCTAAAGTGTGTTTTTTGAGCAAAAATGATCATTATCTAACTCAAGGAAAGAAATGGGCCGGTGTGGGGGCCTCAAGGAAAGAAATGGGCCGGTGTGTTTGAAATGCCAGCGCCGATTTCTGGTCCCAGTCCACCCCTGACCAACAGTGTAATACAGTTAGATGTAAAACTGATGATTGTTCTCTCTCGCTCTCTAGTTTCCAATGAACATATATGTCATAAGGAGATGGAAGAAAGAAATGGAATAATAACAATGGAATAATAACAATGGAATAATAACAATGGAATAATAGCAATGGAATGAGAATGGAAGTAATGAAACAAGAGTGAGTGGGAAGTTAGGAACTGAGGCTCTGATTGCCTAATCGCAAGCTCTTGGAAAACCTCTTCTGACACATTGCTCCAACACAGGCCTGCTATGACAGAACTTGGTAACTAGGCAGGCTCTCCAGCATCTCCATCATGAATATTAAAGTGACTACCTCCTGTCTGTCAGCTAGGGCATCGAGGGCGAGATGACACTGGGCAGAGCAGGGAGCATGGTAGAGAGGCCAGGCAGAGAGACATGGCGCCTCTGACAGAGACTAATGGAGTGCTCGCTCAAGGTGTGTCAACCCCTCTGTCTGACCGATGGAGTCCTCCCATCGGCCATCACTTCACAGCTTTGAAAACTTTTATCTCTATATCAGAAAGCCTGTAAATACAAGGCACTTCAGCTGATACCACTCTACATGGCTCAGTTGGTAGAGCAGGGCGCTTGCAAATGCCAGGATTATGGGTTTGATTCCCGCTGGAGCCACCCATATGGAAATGTGTAGACGTTTGACTGTAAATTACTTGAGATAAAAGCCTCTGCTAATTTTATTATTATTATATTAGTCACACACCCATGGCTAACACCCAAGCAACATTCAAAGATCTTGGATAGGACTAGCAAGTGGCAAAGGAATTACAAGGAGGATGTGGTTTTGTATCAAACACTAAGACTGACGTCATCTCTCTCTAAGACCAGCTCAGAGGCTACACCAAACTGATGTACCTCACAAGCTGAAGGCTGAGGTCATCTCTCTCTAAGACCAGCTCAGAGGCTACACCAAACTGATGTACCTCACAAGCTGAAGGCACATCCTGATCTTATAGACCACAACTGGGTGATACAGCATCATGTGGTCTATACACACCATGTGGTCTGAACACTATCATACCTCTGCTCTTGTAGGATACAGGTACGTAGGATGAAGATAAGTAGGATCCAGGTAAGTAGGATATGGTAAGTAGAATACATGTATGTAGGATGGGGGCTAATAGAATTTAGGTAAGTAGGAAACAGGTAAAATTGTCTTCTCTCCCCTTGCCCACCCTAATGACAGCCATGTTTTCTAAAAGACATAGCTTGCCACCTTAATTTATATGCATGACCAGCCCTGAGGGCATCACACTCATAATCAGATAAATTAAAGTGGGCTAGCAATAAAAATCAAGGTGAGTCATAAACATTTGTCCAACATTTGTCCATGGACAAGTTTAATTTATTAGAGTCTTTATGTGGAGTTACATGTTCAAGGTAGTGGTGGTCCCATATGGCTCAGTTGGTAAAGCATGGTGCTTGCAACACCAGTGTTGTGGGTTTGATTCCCACAGAGGACCAGCACAAAAATATGTGCACTCACTACTGTAAGTTTCTCTGGATGAGTATCTGCTAAATTACTAAAATGTAATATTGCATTGTGAATCACATATTGGTACTATGACACGGTAGTCTGCCATTATGCTATCTTAATGGATATTGATCAACTCCGAGTCTTTTGTAATTGCATAATATAGATCTCATCTGGGCTGATTCAATTTGATTACTTTAATTATCCTGTTGATTACAAAGTTGTCTGATAACATTTCAGTCAGATATAACAACTGCATTGAAAATCAGGATGAGTAAAATAATGGAACATGGTTGAAAACATCCATGCATAGATTTTTTTATATTCTATTATTAGCCTACATATTTCATCACATTACATTTCATTAATTAAAATTATATTTGGCCTTATCTAAACTGAACAAAAATATAAATGCAACATGTAAAGAAAGTCTTGGTCTCATGTTTCATGAGTTGAAAAAGAAAATCCAAAACATTTTCCATAAGAACAAAAAGCTTATTTCTCTCAAATGTTGTGCACAATTTTTTTTTCTACCCATGTTAGTAAGCATTTCTCCTTTGCCAAAATAATCTGTCTACCTGACAGGAGTGGCATATCAAGTAGCTGATTAAGCAGCATGATCATTACACAGGTGCACCTTGTGCTACAGTAGGGATCTAAAAGTACACTTTAAAATGTGCTGTTTTGTCACAGAACGCAATGCCACAGATGTCTCAAGATTTGCAATTGGCATGCTGACTGCAGGATTGTCCACCAGAGGTGATGCCAGAGAACTGAATGTTAATTGCTCTACCATATGCTGCCTCCAACATCGTTTTAGAGAATTTGGCAGTACTTCCAACCGGCCTCACAATCACAGACCTCGCCACCCCATGACCTCAACATCTGTCTTTTTCACCTGTGGAATCGTCTGACAGGGTGCTGGGGAGTATTTCTGTCTGTATTAAAGCCCTTTTGTGGGGAAAAACGAAATCTGATTGGCTGGGCCTGACTTCCCAGTGGGTGCAACCCTGCCTAGTCATGTGAAATTCATAGGTCAGGGCCTAACTTATTGCTTTTAAATGACTGATTTCATGATATGAACTGTAACTCGGTAAAATCATTGAAATTGGTGCATGTTGCGTCCATATTTTTGTTCACTATAATATTTAAGATCGTGTAATTTCATATCGGCTACTGAACAAAAATACCGTTTAGAATAAATCAACAAGTTGGTTAACCTAATCAAATATGATATTGATCTCAAGGTTTAGGGTGGGAACCGCGAACATTTATTTCAGCTTGTTGATGACAAAATCAAGTTCACCGAGAGAGAAACTACGTGCGTATCCCTACTCCTTGTTGGCAGGCTATAACTGACCACATAAACATAAATTCTCCAAACATGCGTGTGTGTGTGTTTGTGTATATGCATGTTTGTGTGCGCCAGTGTGTCTGTTATCATGTATTTGAGTGTGTTTGCAGTACAAATGAGGGGAAAGGCGGCAAAGGGACAGAATAAATGTTTTTTTTTCTTCTTACTACCTTATGCACATTAGTAGGCTTTTCAAAATATTCGTTCAAATAATTATTCTCCGACAATTGCATGGAAACCCCACATAACTTCTATTGATTAATAATAACAAAAATGTATCTAGGTCTTACCTGCGCAGCCATAAATGAGAGATCCATTGTGATACGCGTGTGAGGACACCTCTGTCTATCTTGAAACAGTGTCGTGTCGCCCTTGTATTCCCCAGAAGGACATTAGAACGTTCTTCCCATCAACATTGCATTTTCAGACCCAGCAAACGTTTATAGCGTATGAAAGTAAGTGCAGCCGGTTAGGCGACTATGGAATTTGAACAGACGATAGCATTTACAGAGAGAGGGAAAGAGCGCAACAGCCGAGAGAGAAAGAGAGAGAGAGAGAGAGAGAGAGAGAGAGTGAGAGAGAGAGAGAGAGAGAACCTTTATTATCAAGAAAACCACAAGATCCTGATGTCGCACCTTTCGCCCTCTTTTTGAATAGCTTACAGTGACATGAACCCTAACTGCTATTCACGCCGTGTTTTCCTAGTGATTACGGAGTCTAACTGGTTTGTTTCGCCTACTCGTCGCACTTTCATCAGTTAATGTTGAGATACAACACTATTTAACTCAAAGCTCATTGGGAGTTTGCAAGAAGGAAATGCAATGTCTAAAAGTGATGACATAGTCAATTCAAAGTTTACGATAGCTTTGAGAGCGAAGATCATAAAATGTTTTGCCTAAACACAGGTAATGAACTGTCTAGTGTAGTGTAGTAGCCAAGATTTTATGTGTACGCAAATGACATTCAGTCAGGGTAATCACCTACATCAGAGCTATAACTGCTACTCCAATGGTTTATTTCTAGCCATTTAAACAAAGTATCCTAGCTTCCATCTTGGCCATTACCCTATTAATGTCCACTCGACTATTCCACCACTTCTTAATATGATATGGAATACAAATTACAGTACATCATTCTGGTCTTCCAGCTGATATCCTTTCCCAATGCATACTATATTGCGTAATGATATTCTATTTATACATTTTAACCAAATAAATTATAAACAGATAAATTATGACCCTAGCCTTTTGGGGGCCCTAAACATGCAATTTTCTAACACATTTCCTGCAATTCTACACATTTTGCCATGGGGCATTGAGAATTTTTAGCTGTTTTATAAAACATTTAATGCAATTCTACTCTTCACCATGGGGCAGAGATAATTATTTTGTGGTTTTACAGTTCATTTCCTGCAATTCTACCCATTTTGAGAGAAATCTTTGCGTTTTTCAAGCTAATCTCTTGCAATTCTACACATTTTGTCATGACTAATGCTATCGAAGTGAGAATGACCATCAAAATCAATTGTGGTCCCTTGGAGGTCAGGGCCACTGGGCACGTGCCCTGTGTGCCTGGTCGGTATACGGTGATGATTACTACAAGTTTAGATAAGAGGCTAGACTAGCTACCAATCAGAACATTGTTAGCTGACAAGGCTAATTGAGTGACTGTCAGGGACATTGCAAGCAAAAACTGCTGATTCCCAACCAAATGTAGAAATTGCACCTGGTTTATTCTAATATTCTTACTCTCAATAGTAAGTTGAGTCCCCGACTGTTTAAAAAAACATGTATTTAATTGGTCAGAGGCCCCCCAGCGGCCACTTATGTCGCTTATGCCTGGGGCTGTCCCTGATTGATGTATCATCTCCGGGACCCAGACAGAAATTCTTCATGTGTTCTCTTAAAAGCATCAATATTTCATCCACAGCTTTTTCCCAGCCTCTCAGGAATAATTTGGGTTGGGGAGAGACTAACCTGCTGAGCCACCAACTACCTTCCAAACAAACTGCCAAATGGGAGCGCACCTTGAAAGAAAGTTGGCTGAAGGAAATTACAATGAATGCTCCCAACAGGTCCGCTTGTTACCAGGGGGCCTACATTGTTTGTTCCAAAGCATCTGCCACACCTAAGGTCAGGGCGAGTTAATCTTGAGGATAAAAACTTTTTGGAGGTCATTCGACTTTGGCAGCTGTGTGTGAGGGAGCCTATGAATACCATCATCAGCCAATAGTAGGAAACTGGGCACAACAGATTAGTATATATTAGACTTTGCATGTAGAATCCTCCTTGTCCTGGGGTACTGGTACACAACAGAGAAATAAAACATCTGATGGGGGGAAATGTAAAGTGTTGCAATGTTGTTAATAAATACTATGCTGGCAGTACTAAAGTTTTCTGTGGGAATTGGTACTTGTTTGGGTAGATAGATTATAAAAGTCTACCAGAAAAAGAGAAAAGGATGGCAATGCCCAAGAATGGACGGCAACTTTGATTGTTTTTCATCTTACTCTTTTTTTAAAGCAGACTCAACTTGACTGTAGTCTTTTTGTTTATTTTTACATGTCAATTTCATGACCCCCTCCACCTTCTTACAAGTAACAACCTTGAGCCTGGTCAAAGGTCATGTCCAACAGTACTTTCCTCCAAAAACACTGAAATGGCACTGTACAGTACAGAATATTGACTGTACAGTACAATACAGAAAAGCTGCATTCTGTGTTTTATGACGACAGTTATTACAATATTATTACTTCTCCCATGGTCACATATGGTTATTTAATTACTCTGCTACTTTACAAGTCATTATGTCCATGGTTCTGGGGGAAACAATACAGCCATATCGACATGCTCCATACCAGCTCTAATTTTGGTATATTTTGGTATATACAGTGGCTTGCGAAAGTATTCACCCCCCTTGGCATTTTTCCTATTTTGTTGCCTTACAGCCTGGAATTAAAATAGATTTTGGGGAGGTTGTATCATTTGATTTACACAACATACTGTGAAGATGCTAAATATTTTTTCTTGTGAAACAATCAAGAAATAAGACAAAAAAACGGAAAACTTGAGCGTGCATAACTATTCACCCCCCCCTAAAGTCAATACTTTGTAGAGCCACCAAGTCTCTTGGGGTACGTCTCTCTAAGCTTGGCACATCTAGCCACTGGTGTTTTTGCCCATTCTTCAAGGCAAAACTGCTCCAGCTCCTTCAAGTTGGATGGGTTCCGCTGGTGTACAGCAACATTTACGTCATACCACAGATTCTCAATTGGATTGAGTTCTGGGCTTTGACTAGGCCATTCAAAGACATTTAAATGTTTCCCCTTAAAGTGTTGCTTTAGCGGTATGCTTAGGGTCATTGTCCTGCTGGAAGGTGAACCTCCGTCCCAGTTTCAAATCTCCGGAAGACTGGAACAGGTTTCCCTCAAGAATTTGCCTGTATTTAGCGCCATCCATTATTCCTTCAATTCTGACCAGCTTCCCAGTATCTGCCGATGAAAAACATCCCCACAGCATGATGCTGCCACCACCATGCTTCACTGTGGGGATGGTATTCTCAGGGTGATGAGAGGTGTTGGGTTTGCGCCAGACATAGCGTTTTCCTTGATGTCCAAAAAGCTACATTTTAGTCTCATCTGACCAGAGTACCTGCTTCCATATGTTTGGGGTGTCTCCCACATGCCTTTTGGCGAACACCAAACGTATTTGCTTATTTTTATCTTTAACAGTGGCTTGTTTCTTGCCACTCTTCCGTAAAGCTCAGCTCTGTGGAGTGTATGGCTTAAAGTGGTCCTATGGACAGATACTCCAATCTCCGCTGTGGAGCTTTGCAGCTCCTTCAGGGTTATCTTTGGTCTCTTTTGTTGCCTCTCTGATTAATGCCCTCCTTGCCTGGTCCGTGAGTTTTGGTGGGCGGCCCTCTCTTGGCAGGTTTGTTATGGTGCCATATTCTTTAAATTTTTTAAATAATGGATTTAATGGTTCTCCGTGGGATGTTCAAAGTTTCAGATATTTTTTCATAACCCAACCCTGATTTGTACTTCTCCACAATTTTGTCTCTGACCTGTTTGGAGAGCTCCTTGGTCTTCATGGCGCCGCTTGCTTGTTGGTGCCCCTTGCTTAGTAGTGTTGCATACTCTGGGGCCTTTCAGAACAGGTGTAGTTACAGTATGTGTAGACACTTAGATTGCACACAGGTGGACTTTATTAAACTAATTATGTGACTTCTGAAGGTAATTGGTTGCACCAGATCGTATTTAGGGGATCATAGCAAACGGAGTGACTACATATGCACGCACAGCATTTTTTTTTCCTTTTTTTTTTTTAAACAAGTAATTTTTAAAATTTCACTTCACCAATTTGGGCTATTTTGTTTATGTCCATTACATTACATGTAATCCAAATAAAAATGTATTTAAATTACAGGTTGTAATGCAACAAAATAGGAAAAACGCCAAGGGCGGATGAATAATTTTGCAAGGCACTGTACCTAGTGCATTACACTGCCTATAAGCTCTCCGCAACAAGATACTGCCTCAGAGCATCCAAAGCGGGCAATCACTTATAATTAAGATGCCGAAGATAAGAGCAATGGTCCCTAGCGACTTACCACTATCGTTGTTTGGTATAAATGAGATCCCAGGTGTCTATTTAAATCTCGGGATCACTGTGGTGTAGATGGTGTAATTGTTTTAGTGTCATGGTGTTTTAGCAGTAAAATGTTGTTCTGGTGCACAGAATGCATCAGATTGAGTCGGCCTCACACAGATCGGTCTGACTCATGGGGCAGTGGAGCTTTTTGCTGAGTCTTGCTTGATGGTTGAAGTTGGGATGAGGAGGCATTGCCATTTCACGTTCCCATATATCCACTTTCACGCTTGTGGCTTTATTTGTGCTGAAACATGATTTTCTTTCAGCTTTTCCTGTTTTTATTGGACTCGAGCCTTTCAGGCTTCTTGTTTGAATATTATAAGGCTATGTTATGGGTGCCTAAGCTGTCAAATAAGGGTTCATGGAATGACTCGCCCTCTTTTGAGACACATAGAAAGAGAGAATGTGTTTGGAAGCTTGCCAGGTTTATATAACGCCACTCTAGTTCTTTCTTTGGGAATGAGATTACCATAGAATGGCGTTTGATTTACAGCTTGGGTTGTGCGTCGTTGGTTTGTTCCATCCAGATTCAAATGGAATCCCTTGGTAACTCTACAGTATATCATTTTGAAAGCCGCTGTCTCAAGCCTTGAGACTATAGTCAGATTCAAGTGGGCCCACCTTTATGTGCAGCTATACATGGTAGGTCTTATACCTGTGGACGTGGTCTCCAAGGACATGGCGATCTCCTGTGACAGACACCATAACTCGTGGCGAGGTTTGAGATCAGAGCTCCTCATGGTACATGTAAATTAGATGTGTCCTGATGTCTTGTCCACCTGTTTGTTCCAGACAGTCTCAGACAGCCCTGGCTGCTCTCCCTGAACCCATTTGCCGAGTGAGACCCATTTCTGTGGTCGTCTCAGGGAGGTGACTGACACTCTAAGTAAGAATGTGTTTATTTTCCGGTGACCGCTCAGAGGTGACCGCTCAGTGCCAGTGTGGGGGAATACGTGGTTTTGTGTGTATGTGTGTGTTTTGAGGGATTCCACGGGTTCAGATTTTCTGCTCCGGTTGGTCCACTGTCATGTGTGTGGCTGACCTATACTTTGTGAACTCAGCTGCTGGCCCAGAACCCCCCCCAGACACCCTTTGGATGTGTGGAGTCTGCCTCTAGCAATACAGACTCAACACCATGATGGTATGTTAGACACAGCAGAGGTTCCCACAACAGAAAGCTTTATTCATAGCAGAGACCAGGATCATGTGTGTGATGTCAACTTTGTCCTCAGAGGAAAGAAGTCAGTTGGATTTCTCTGGCACAGTATCTTCCTTTCCATTAAGATAGATATGACAACAGTCGAGGGTTGCACGCTTAAACAAACTGAATTGATGGTCCCTGTACTACAACATTCTTTTAAAAGTCAATCTCCATAGAGGTCAAAATACTTTTCTTACAGGTGGAACAGAGCAGCGACTCCAATGTCTGCACCTTCAGTCAGCTGGAGATCGAGACAGGCCAGAGTAATCTCCAGCATTTCCACGAGTTATTTCTGCATGATGGCTCTAGTTTCCTGACCGGCAGGAACATTGGATAGCTTCACAGACGTGACCTTTAGTTGAAGGAAGAAGAAAGCTTTTTGTGCAACGCCACAATCAATAACTCCAGAAACTTTTTTTTTTACACTTTTACACTTTATTTGTGTGTATACACATTCCATGCTATAAATTGTAGTCATAGAGGAGACAGGGTGTCATAGATTTATTGTAGTTAGTATGATGAAGCTAAAGAAAATGGCATAGATTTATTGTAGTTATTATGATGAAGCTAAACCAAATGGCATAGATTTATTGTAGTTATTATGATGAAGCTAAACAAAATGGTGTAGATTTATTGTAGTTATTATGATGAAGCTAAACAAAATGGCATAGATTTATTGTAGTTAGTATGATGAAGCTAAACAAAATGGAGATGTGAAAAAGGAAACCCAGAATAATAAATCAAATTGTATTGGTCACACACACATGGTTAGCGGATGTTAATGCGAGTGCTTCTAGTTCTGGCAGTGCAGTAATATCTAACAAGTCATCTAAAAATTACCCAACAACTACCTAATACACACAAATCTAAAGGGGTGAACGAGAATATGTACATGGATGAGCGATGGCCGAGTGGCATAGGCAAGGTGCAGTTGATGGTATAAAATACACTATATACATGTGATATGAGTAATGTAAGATATGTAAACATTTTAAAGTGGCATTATTTAAAGTGTAATTGTTTAAAGTGACTAGTGATCCATTTATTAGTGTCCAGTGATTGGTCTAAATGGTGGCAGCATCCTCTCTGAGTTAGATGATGGCTGTTTAGCAGTCTGTTGGCCTTGAGATAGAAGTTGTTTTTCAATCTCTCGGTCCCAGCTTTGATGCACCTGTACTGACCTCACCTTCTGGATGATAGCGGTGTGAACAGGCAGTGGCTCGGTTGGTTATTGCCCTTGATGATCTTTTTGGCCTTCCTGTGACATCTGGTATTGTAGGTGTCATGGATGGCAGGTAGTTTGCCTCCGGGGATGTGATGTGCAGACCACACTACCCTCTGGAGAGCCGTGCTGTTGAGGGCAGTGCAGTTGCCGTACCAGGCTGTGATACAGTCCGAAAGGATGCTCTCGATTGTGCATCTGTTTGTCAGGGTTTTGGGTGACAAGCCAAATTTCTTCATCCTCCAGAGGTTGAAGAGGTGCTGTTGCGCCTTCTTTACCACACTGTCTGTGTGGGTGGATCATTTCAGTTTGTCTGTGATGTGTACGCCGAGGAACTTAAAATTTCCACCTTCTCCACTGATGTCCCTTTGATGTGGTTAGGGGGTCCTCCCTCTGCTGTTTTCTGAAGTCCACCATCATCTCCTTTGTTTTGTTGACGTTGAGTGAGAGGTTGATTTCCTGTCACCACACTCCGAGTGTCCTCCCCTCCTCCTGGTAGGCTGTATCGTTGTTGTTGGTGATCAAGCCCACTACTGTTGTGTCGTCTGCAAACTTGATGATTGAGTCGGAGGCGTGCATGGCTATGCAGTCGTGGGTGAACAGGGAGTACAGGAGAGGGCTGAGCACACACCCGTGTGGGGCGCGAAGTGGAGATGTTGTTTCCTACCTTCACCACCTTGGTTGCAGATAGTCCAGGACCCAGTTGCACAGGGTGGTGTTGAGACCCAGGGTCTCCAGCTTGATGATGAGCTTGGAGAGTACTATCATGTTGAATGCTGAGCTGTAGTCAATGAACAGCATTCTGACATAGGTATTATTTTTGTCCAGATGGGATGGTGCATTGTGATGGTGATTGCATCATCTGTGGACCTGTTGGGGTGGTGTGCAAACTTAATTGGGTCTAGGGTGGCCGTTAAGGTGGCAGTAATATGATCTTTGACTAGCCTCTCAAAGCACTTCGTGATGACAGAAGTAAGTGCTACGGGGCGGTAGTCATTTAGTTCAGTTGTCTTTGCCTTCTTGGGTACAGGAACAATGGTATCCATCTTGAAACATGCGGGCACAACAGACTGTGATAGGGAGCGATTGAATATGTCCGTAAACACACCAGCCAGCTGGACTGCGCATGCTTTGAGGGCATGGCTAGGGATGCCGTCTGGGCCAGCAGCCTTGCGAGGGTTAACCAGTTTAAATGATTTACTCACGTCAGCCACGAAGAAGGAGAGGGGGGGACGCAGTCTTTGTTTACTGAGCCGCGACTGTGGCACAGTAATATCCTCAAAGCGGGCAAAGAAGGTGTTTAATTTGTCTGGAGGCGTGATGTCGTTGTCCGTGACGTGGCTGTTTTTGGTTTTGTAGTCTGTGATTTCCTGTAGACCCTGCCACATACGTCTCGTGTCTGAGCCATTGAATTGCGACTCTACCTTGTCCTTGTACCAGCATTTCGCTTGTTTGATTGCCTTGCGTACGAAATAACTACACTGTTTAAATTCAGCCATATTTCCAGACCTCTTTCCATGGTTAAATGCGGTGGATCGCGCTTTCAGTTTTGCGTGAATGCCGCCATCTATCCACGGTTCCTGGTTGGGTAGGTTTTAATAGTCACAGTGGGTACAACATCTCAAATACACTTCTTAATAGACGCACGCACCGAGTCAGCGTATAGGTCAATGTTGATCTCTGAGGCTGAACGGAACATATTCCAGTCCGTGTGATCAAAACAATCTTGAAGCGTGGCCTCCGATTGGTCAGACCAGCATTGAATGGTTCTTGTCACTGGTTTATCCTGTTTGAGTTTCTGCCTGTAAGACGAAACGAGCAAGATGGCATCGTGGTCGGATTTGCCGAAGGGAGGGAGGGAGAGGGCTTTGTATGCATCGCGGAAGTTAGAGTAGCAGTGATCGAGACTATTAGCCCTGCGAGTTGTGTAATCAATTTGCTGATATAATTTAGGTAGCCTTGTTCTCTTATTTGCTTTGTTAAAATCCCCAGCTACAATAAACGCAGCCTATGTGGTTTCCAGTTTACATAGAGTCCAGTGAAGTTCCTTGAGGGCCGTCTTGGTGTTCGCTTGAGGGGGAATGTACACAGCTGTGACTATAACTGACGAGAATTCTCTTGGTAGGTAAAATGGTTGTAAGGAATTGGAAGGACTTCTAGGTCAGGTGAGCAGAAGGACTTGAGTTCCTGTGTGTTGTTATGATTACAACATGAGTCGTTAATCATAAACCATAAACCCCCGCCCTTCCTCTTCCCAGAGAGGTGTTTATCTCTGTCGGCGTGATGCATGGAGAAGCCCGGTGGCTGAACCGATTCCGACAAAATGTCAGAGAGAGCCATGTTTCCGTGAAACAGAGAATGTTACAATCTCTGATGTCTCTCTGGAAGACAACCCTTGCTCTAATTTTGTCTACCTTGTCAGGAGACTTGACATTGGCGAGTAGTATACTCGGGAGCGGTGAGCGATGTGCACGTCTACGGCGCCTAACCAGAATACCGCTCCTTCTGCCCCTTATGCGGCGTCGTTGTTTTGGGTCGGCTACTGGGATCTGATCCATTGTCCTGGGTGGTGGTCCAAACAGAGGATCTTCTTCGGGAAAGTCATTTTCCTGGTCGTAATGTTGGTAAGTTGACGTTGAGCTTACATCCAATAGTTCTTCCCATCTTTATGTAATAAGACTTAAGATTTGCTGAGGTAACAATGTAAATATGAATACATAAAAAAACGAAATACTGTATAGTTTCCCAAGAATGCGAAGCAAGCCAACCATCTCTGTGTAACGTCTGCTTCAAACTCACAACCTCAAACATGTAGATCCCTTGAACGCAGTTCACTTTCCAGCCCACTTTCCAGCTCACACTCTCAAACACAGATCCCCTGAACGCAGCTCACTCTCCAGATCCCAATCACCTTAATTCTAATCACCTGTTCACACACTTGTATGTCTTTATCACACACCATTTAGTTCAGTTCTTTGCACCCCATCACTGTGTGGTATTGTTTGTTTTGTGACACACATCTTTCAGAGGGTTGTTTCTTCCCGTGATTTACTCTTCCCTTGTATTATAGTTTTTGCCTTCCTCACTAATGATGCCTTTTGCCTATTCCCTGCCTGCACTTTAGTCTATCGGATTTCCTGTTATGTACCTATTGCCTGATCTCCCGGACTACGTTCTTAGCCTTTTCCCTGCCTGTACTGTTGCCCCTTTGGACCCCCTGTGCATGACCTTCTGCCTGCCCCTGAACCCAGCTACCTGCTTCCTCCTGTGTATGACCTTCTGCCTGCCCCTGGACCCAGCTACCTACCTCCTCCTGTGGTCCTTTGTATTAAACACCTGCTGCGCCCTGCGCTTGAAACCAGCTCTCTGTCTCCCCTCTTTATTACACTCTGCCGGCGCCATGGTTGATATTCAGTGCATTGTTATGGATTACTCTTTGGAGAGGACACCCTTCAATGCACAATAAATACTGACTCCAAAGACGAACCCTCCTCTCAATCTAAAGACCAATACAGTATCACCCCATGTTTCCCCATTCACCTTGATGAAGGACAACCTCTCCCTCTATGTACAGTAGATGAAGCTAACCATTGATAATGCATGTCGAGGTGTTATATCTTATTGCATAAGAGACACACATGAATGCCATGATTGGACCAGCGCAGAGAGATAGAGCAATGATGTGTGTAACCGAGAGGAAATTAATTTATGCCAAGTCCTCCAGACATTCAATAGAATCGCTGATGGAGCCTTATGTATTAAGAGTAAATAAATTAGTCTGATACTTTCTTTGTCTTCACTTTCTCATTTTGATGCAGCAAGTAAAATATATCAGAACATCTCTAGAAATAGATAGTTTTTTGGCCGTTTGATATTCAGTGTGGTCACTTATTCTTTTGGCATGGCAACTGAAATACAATACACATTTAGTTTTCAGATGCTTTCTACTGTTTATGGAGGCTATGTACTTTTAAAAGTAAGTTCTAATTAATCTCACACCTTTTGATTTCTCAGTCAAGCTTGTACTGAGTATAAAAGTTGACTTGAGAAATCCCTTTGCTATTGTGCAATTTCATACTTATCTTTTTATTTAGGGTAAAAAAAAACAACTGGCTTTGGCGCACCAAATGGCTCCAACTAAACAGCCTGGACAGGGGATGCCTCTCGTAATATGTGTGTGTGCACATGTGTGCGTGTGCTGATCAGACATAGGCAACGGGGAGTGCTGGGCATAGAAAGCTTAGAGGAACACAGAGTCCTTCTGGGTATCTGGTCACCTTAAAGTGGAACTGACAGCATTTTAATGACTTTGCAGATATGAAACAAACAGACAATCATAATATCAGCAAAAAATATCAAATTCCCAGTTTATGCAACAAAAACAACTTTATAAGAGGTTCTATTTGACAAAACATTCCGTGATGTATAGTAAGGCAGAATAGATGGATTCAGTTAAATTCATGATTAATATATAATAAAGAAAAATATAAACACAAAATGTAAGTTGTTGTTCCCATGTTTCATGAGCTGAAATAAAACATCCCAGAAATGTTCCATACACACAAAAAACATTCTTTCTCTCAAATGTTGTTCCCAAATTTGGATACATCCCAGCATTTCTCATTTTCCAAGATAATCCATCCACCTGACAGGTGTGTCATATCAAGAAGCTGATTAAACAGCATGATCATTACACAGGTGCACCTTGTGCTGGGGAGAATAAAAGACCACTCTAAAATGTGCAGTTTTGACACACCACACAAAGCCACAGATGTCTCAAGTTTTGAGGGAGCGGGCAATTGGAATGCTAACTGCAGGAATGTTGACAAGAGCTATTGCCAGATAATTTTATGTTAATTTCTCTACCATAATTCTCCAATGTTGTTTTAGAGAATTTGGCAGTACGTCCAACCGGCCTCACAACTGCAGACAACATGTAACCACGCCAGCCCAGGACCTCCGCATCCGGCTTCTTCACCTGCGGAATCATTTGAGACCAGCCACTCAGACATCTGATGAAACTGTGGGTTAGCACAACTAAAGAATTTCTGTGTAAACTGTCAGAAACCGTCTCAGGAAGCTCATCTCCGTGCTTGTGGTCCTTACCAGGGTATTGACCTGACTGCAGTTCAGTCGGGTAACAGGCACACTGGAGAAGTGTGCTCTTCACAGATTGATCCCAGTATCAACTGTGCCAGGCAGATGGCAGACAGCATGTGATAGCGTTGTGTGGGCGAGTGGTTTGCTGATGGCAACGTTGTGAACAGAATGCCCCATGGTGGCGGTGGGGTTATGGTATGGACAAGCATAAGCTATGGATGACAAACACATTTGCATTTAATTGATGGCAATTTGAATGCACGGTGATGCTGTGACGAGATCCTGAGGCCCATTGTCGTGACATACATTTCCATGTCGCAAGGATCTGTACACAATTCTGGGAAGCTGAAAATGTTCAAATTCTTCCATTATCTGCATACTCACCAGACATGTCACCCATTGAGCATGTTTGGGATGCTCTGGATCGACATTTACAACAGTCTGTTCCTGTCCCCGCCAATATCCAGCAACTTCGCACAGCCATTGAAGAGGAGTGGGACAACATTCCACAGGCTAATGTCAACAGCCTGATCAACTCTATGTGAAAGAGATGTATCGCGCTGCATGAAACAAATAGTGGTCACAACAGATGAAATCACATAAATTTTATTTATAAAGCCCTTCTTACATCAGCTGATATCTCAAAGTGCTGTACAGAAACCCAGCCTAAAACCCCAAACAGCAAGCAATGCAGGTGCAGAAGCAGAACATACTGATTGGTTTTCTGATCCACGCCCCTACTTTACAGAGATATCCGTGACCAACAGATTCATATCTGTATTCCCAGTCAAATCCATAGATCAGGGCTTAATTTGTGTATTTCTATTGACTGATTTCCTTATATGAACTGTAACTAAGTACATTTTTTGAATTTGTTTCATGTTGCGTTTATATTTTTGCTCAGTTTAATTTCTTGGTAATGGAACCAATATTGCTATTAGGTTGTAAATCACAGCTGGCCTGCTACGTTGTTTGCTTCCTCCAGCCATTTGGGATACAATATTTTGGACAATAATGGACAAATGTAACTACGGAAGTAGAGAAAATAGCTTACAATTGTGAGTGTGACTAAATAGGCCATTCTACCAAAGAATTGTAGAGCTTGGATACTGTCTTGTTGGCCTAATGTTATATCCTAATTTGACTTTGGAGCAGGTCTTGCAAAAATCGTTGAAGTTGGAGACTTTTTTCTCCCTCACCAACTTCAAACATCTGCTATCTGAGCAGCTAACCGATCGCTGCAGCTGTACATAGTCCATCGGTAAATAGCCCACCCGATTTACCTACCTCATCCACATACTGTTTTTATTTATTTACTTTTCTGCTCTTTTGCACACCAGTATCTCTACCTGCACATGACCATCTGATAATTTATCACTCCAGTGTTAATCTGCTAAATTGTAATTATTCGCCTACCTCCTCATGCCTTTTGCACACAATGTATATAGACTCTTTTTTTTTCTTTTTTTTCTACTGTGTTATTGACTTGTTTATTGTTTACTCCATGTGTAACTCTTTGTTGTTGTCTGTTCACACTGCTATGCTTTATCTTGGCCAGGTCGCAGTTGCAAATGAGAACTTGTTCTCAACTAGCCTACCTGGTTAAATAAAGGTGAAATAAAAAAATTAAAAATAGATATATTACTACACAGATCATACATGTAACGTTAGCTAGTGAGCCAGCCAGCTAACGTTAGCTAGCTAGCTAACAGTATGCTTTAACTTGCAATGAAATTACTTTTACAACATTAGAAAAGTATATGAAAATGTAGCTAGCTAGACTCTCTTGAATGCTTTATAATGATCTAAAGTAACGCTGTTGCTACTGCTTGTTAACACACAGTCCAGTTCAAAGTGAATGATGTCAGGCCCGTGTGGGAAATTACTTATTTGCACATAGGCCTACTGTAGCTCTGATTGGCTATGGCATACCGGTCTGTGTAGACTACAGTCCTGGACTAGACAGATGTTTTTTGGATGGGGGGGTTATTTACTGCATTGTCTATTGATTGTCTAAATGCATGGCTGCTTTCCCTCTATATTGTTATAGAATTTTCACAAATGCCTTACCCTACGTTATTCCCAAACATTCTATGCATGTATGAACATGTGAAAATGACCATATCTAAGTGCTCGCTTGTCAGAAAATGTTTTTGATAAGTCTCCAGTTTCTTCCTGGAGGTGTATATGAACAGATTTGAATAATATTGCATGTTGCTATGTGCTGTCAGTTCCAGCTTAAGTATTAGAGCCCTTATTACCTGATTGACATTCTTTAGGAAATTACCTTAAAATAGCATCTCAGGCTCCCCAAAGATGGAAGCCACTCAACTAAAGGCAGTTGGGACCCTAGAGACAACCCATCCATTGGTACTTGTTCTAGAAATGTACAGAATCAATCCAAATCAAATCAAAGTTTATTTGTCACAGGATACAGCAGGTGTAAACGGTACAGTGAAATGTCTACTTGCAAGCTTTTCCTCAACAGTTCAGTATTCAATATATATATTTTTGTATATATACTGTGTATATATATATATATATATATATATATATATATATATATATAGATAGATAGATAGATAGATAGATAGATAGATAGATATATATACACAGTACCAGTTAAACGTTTGGACACACCTACTCATACAGGAGTTTTTTCTTTATTTCTTTATTTTTTCTATGTTCTACATTGTAGAATAATAGTGAAGACATCACAACTATGAAATAACACATGGAATCATATAGTAACCAAAAAAGTGTTAAACAAATGAAAATAGATTTTATGTTTTAGATTGTTCGAAGTAGCCACCGTTTGCATTGATAACAGCTTTGCAGGTGAAGATGGTTGAGAGAATAACAATAGTGTGTAAAGCTGTCATCAAGGCAAAGGGTGGCTACTTTGAAGAATCTAAAATCTAAAATATATTATGTTTCACTTCTTATTTAAAAAAACTATTAAATAAGATGGACATCTCATGAATAATAATCTGAACAGGCTGGTGGTGCATATGACTCAGTGTGGCTAGAGAGGCGGAGGTGTAAGGGTCTGTGGCATCCCCTGTCAGGACCAATCCTGCTCCTTACACGGATGGGAACCGATGGTGTGACCACCTTTCACTTCTGATATCCTTCCTCTCCTCTCGTTCCAGAAACAGTGTGCAGTTGATGTCAAGTAATTACCTACTGGGGTTTTCTTTGTCTCTGATGTTTCTGATGTTTCTGATGTTTCTTTGTTATGAAGCAAAGCAGATACATTTTTCATTCAATGTTATATAGTGTACCATACATTTAACCAAAGATTATAGGGTGGTCCTCGCAGATCCAGGTTCCCTTCTAGTCCAGGTTCACTTCTACTCCTGGTTCACTCCTAGTCCGATAGAGTGATCAAAATGAATGTACATAATATAATGAAAAATTCTCAAAGACACGAGGGTTAGCTCAATTAAAAACCACTTTCCATCACTGTCTCTACATCAATGTCAAAGGACCCGATAATCAATGGCCTTATCCCACGCCATCTTCTATAGCACAGTAGGACTACATTAAAGTTAATACCACAGAGTTTCTAAGCCCAGAGGAGCAATGTCTCGAGACTTCCTTGAACGCTTGCGAAACAGACCAAACACACCAGGCCGGGGTTTGGGGTTTGATAAGTCAATGAGAGAAGTGAAAAATGATTCCTTAATTGTACATATATATATATATTTTTAAATCTAATGGCGCAACCTAGATTCGAGCCAATTGTCTTAAGTATATGAACATGTTATTACTCCAACCTCGTAAAAGTGACAAACTGACACATTTTCATAAAAAAAAAGGTTTATATTGAAGGCATGCCTTTGATTTGACGGCCTGCACATGTGCAGTTCAGTGCAAGACGACCGTTAGACCTGATGCCATGTTTCTATGCATGAGCTTAGCTAGACAACGTCGCCATGACATCGCCTGCAAGTGTGATCAGGGATTTCTATTGGAGAAGCAGTTTTCTTCATACTGTACTGTCTTTGGTATTACTGTAGATCTGTGGTACTTCATTATAACTATTTCTGTAAGGTGACCTGGGTGTGCGTGGTATTACAGTCATGTCCCGGAGGCTGAGCCTGGACAAGCTTATTAAACTGACTAACAAGAACATCAAGCGCAGTGAGGAGTGGGTCGTACAGCTGCAGCCGTGCATATTGTACACACACAATGTCCCATTGTTATTTGTTGCCTAATCTAGCATTCGGAAACTCAACGTAGCACTCAGCATACATGAACTCTCGCGTGGCACACTCCAACTAAAACAAAAGCTAGTTAATCAGTCCGCTGGGAACATTTCAAGAAAATATTAAATGTGTTCTAGAAATGTTCTTGCAAAATCAGGTGAATGTTTTATACAAACATTCTACAATCATCACCACGACTGGAAAGTGTGTGTGTGTGTTATGAGAACATGTGCCGCTACCTAAAAAATGTTCTGGGAACATTCACAGAAACAATTTTTGGTTTGCTTGGAACTCAAAAGAAATTAAATCTATTTTTTTGTCACATGCGCCGAATACAACAGGTGTAGACTTTACAGTGAAATGCTTACTTACAAGCCCTTAACCAACAATGCAATTTTAAGAAAATCCCTAAAAATAGATTAAAAAAATTAAAAAAGCACACAACATTAATTTAATGTTGCAAGAATGTTGACATAACATCCTTTCTGATTTTTTTAAAAGGTTCCCAGAACATTTAATTAGGTTGTGGGACAGCGTTGGTACATTAGAAGAGATTCCCAACACAAAATATACTCCGTTGTGATGACATTCAAACAATGTTTAATTAAAGTTAAAGACATTCCCTTAATTAATGTTGCAAAAATGAAATTTCTGTTTTTATGAATTCATAGCATATTTGTTATAGTTTTAGCATAATATTCCATTGATGTTGACGCAATATACCTTGTACCTTTTTCTGTAGGTCCACATTTATAAGATTTGATACTTAAGTTTGACCAAAAATGACTTAATGCATAAGAAAGCCGATTGGAATACATCCCCATTATGTTTCTCTCTAGATATAATCCAGATGTAATGGCAATTTGCATTTTGTGAACTGTATTGTACGTGATATAGAGACACAGGGCATTGTCATTTAATTCATTTGAACAACATTTAATCATATAAACATAATCATATGTGCCCTTGAGCAAGGCATTTAACCCTAATCGCTCTTTTTTAAATGTATTTTAAATTGAACCTTTATTTAAATTAACTAGGCAAGCTAGTTAAGAACAAATTCTTATTTATAATGACGGCCTACCCGGCCAAACCCGGACGATGCTGGGCCAATTGTGCACTGCCCTATGGGACTCCCATTCACGGCCAGATGTGATGCAGCCTGGATTCAAACCAGGTACTGCAGTAACGCCTCTTGCACTGAGATAGTGTCTTAGCTAAATCATTCATTCTCTGTACCACCAATCAATCAATTACATTTATTTATAAAGCCCTTTTTACATCATCTGATGTCACAAAGTGCTGTACAAGGACCCAGCCTAAAACCCCAAAACGGCAAGCAATGCAGATGGAGAAGCACGTGGCTAGGAAAAACTCCCTAGAAAGACCAGCACCTAGGAAGAAACCTAGAGAGGAACCAGGCTCTGAGGAGTGGCCAGTCCTCTTCTGGCTGTGCTGGGTGGAGATTATAACAGAACATGGCCAAGATGTTCAAATGTTCATAGATGACCAGCAGGGTCAGATAATAATAATCACAGTGGTTGTAGAGGGTGCAACAGGACAGCAACTTAGGCGTAAAGGTCAGTTGGCTTTTCATAGCCGATCAATCAGAGTTAGAGACAGCAGGTGCGCTAGAGAGAGAGTCAAAAACAGCAGGTCTGGGACAATGTAGCACGTCCTGTGAACAGGTCAGGGTTCCATAGCCGCAGGCAGAACAGTTGAAACTGGAGCAGCAGCATGACCAGGTGGACTGGGGACAGCAAGGAGTCATCAGGCCAGGTAGTCCTGAGGCATGGTCCTAGGGCTCAGGTCCTGTGAGAGAAGAGAGAGAAAAGAGAGACAGAGAGAATTAGAGGTAGCACAGAGACAGGAGAAATACTCCAGATATAACAGACTGACCCTAGCCCCCCGACACAAACTATTGCAGCATAAATACTGGAGGCTGAGACAGTAGGGGTCGGGAGACACTGTGCCCCTGTCCGACGATAACCCCGGACAGGGCCAAATAGGCAGAATAGCTTTGGCATTTTTTTGTACTTGTAACACTATTTTATCATGTGTTGAAAGTCTTATGAAATGTGATTTTGAAATTGAGAAAAGGTCCAATTGTTTTCTTATTTAGTTTGAAGGTTCTGAGTCTGTTTTTAAGAAGTCTATGAATACACAAGAATACAAGTTATTTAATAAAGGAAAGTTTATCCAACTAAAATCACATATAAGACTTTCAACACGTGATGTAGAAATAAATTAATATAATGTAGTGGTACAGTATGAAGAGGATTGGAACATTTTAATAACTCAGAAATTGTCGTCTGTTTCCTGATTGTCCATATTTGTCTGGAAAGAAAACATAATGCCAAAAGCTATTCCCTGGTCGCACAGAGTTAATTATCTGACTGAAGATTGCAGGTTCAATCACACAAACTCTTTAACCATGTTTCTTTAGAATAGTTTTTTTATCCAGTCAGAAATGCAGAATTTAGACTAACTGTAAACTCCCAATCATTGTGGAAAAATTGACTGTTCAACTTTAAAAACGCACCCGATATAACTCCTACCTCCGACGCTTCATATGGTCCCCCCTCGCTTATTGTTCATCTGAAAAGCAAAAGTGATCCTAGATCAGCACTCAGTCTTGGATACCTTGTAAATATTGTCCCAGAAGTATGCAGCATATAAAGAGGATGAATGGGTATAGTGATGGTGAATAACCCAGTTACCAATATATCCCTGGGTTAGTTATGTCTAAGAAGGCTAAAAAGGAAGCATGTAATTCCTGATTGATCATACTGCCATGGCTACTGGGAATGTGTCTCTTGTAATGTACCCACACTGTTCCCACAACCTAATGAAACATTCTGGGAACCTTTTAAAGAACAGCCAAAATGTATTGTGTACCCAAGCTGACAAGGTAAAAATCTGTCATTCTGCCCCTGAGCAAGGCAGTTAATACGCTGTTCTCCAGGCGCCGAAAACGTGGAAGTCGATTATGGCAGCCCCCCGCACCTCTCTGATTCAGAGGGGTTGGGTTAAATGCGGAAGACACATTTCAGTTGAAGGCATTCAGTTGTACAACTGACAAGTTATCCCCCTTTACCTTCAAAACACCCATTAGAGCTTATGCATGTGCATAGGCCTATATATGAGCCCAAGCCAGAAAAAAAACTGAATTAAATAATGATTGTGTTGTTATACAATACATAGCCTGCTGCATATTATACATGGCAGAAAAACATTATTTTTTAAATACTGATTTAAGATATCTTTGGTACATAATTGGTCTAGCCTAAATAAAACAAATTCAGAGTTAGCCTACAATTTTAGTGAATTTGCCTTTGATTTTGAATAGCCTAGTAATAGGGCATGTTTTATATTTTCATAATTAATAGCTGACACATTACCTTTAGGTACAGAATATCTCACCACCATGCGTTTCCATCTCCTCCACACTGTCCTTCATTCCTTGTTTAATGAAATCTGTTTTGTTGTGGAAACATGTTACTATCGAAGTTCCAAAACATTTTTCACTTGGTCTCCAAAATTAAGCACTAGGTAGCTGCAGGAACAGGAATGGAGAGTCCATGGCATACAGAGTTTGGATGGAATATGCCCTAAAGGCGTGATCAGTGGCTTGTATGCGTGGACCTGGAGATACTAAACATGTTTATGTTAATTAACCTCTCTAGGGTATGTGGGACACTAGAGTCCCACCTGGCCAACATCCAGTGAGATTGCAGAGCGCCCAATTCAAATACAGAAATACTCATTATAAAAATTCAGAAAAGATACAACTATTAAACATATAGGTTTAAAGATGAACTTCTTGTGAATCCAACCACGGGGTCAGATTTAAAAAATGCTTTATGGTGAAAGTATAGCTTATAATCATTTGAGAACATAGCCCAGCAGACAAATCATTACAAACAGTAACCAGCCAAGTAGAAGAGTTACACAAGTCAGAAATAGAGATAAAATTATAATCCCTTACCTTTGATGATCTTCATATGTTTGCACTCAGAAGAGTGTTATTCAATAAATGTTCCTTTTGTTCGATAAAGTCTCTTTAATATCCAAAAACCTCCGTTTTGTTCGCGTTTTCTTCAGTAATCCACAGGCTCAATCACAGTCACAACAGGAAGACAAAAAAAATCCAAATTGTATCCGTAAAGTTCATAGAAACATGTCAAACGATGTTTATATTCAATCCTCAGGTAGTTTTTGCCTAAATGATCTATAATATTTCAACCGGACAATAACGTAGTGAATATAAAAGGTAAACAAGAAAGGCACTCTCTGGTCGCGCGCATGAAAAAGCTCTGTGACACGGCAGGGTCCACTCATTCACACTGCTCTTACACACTCATTTTTCAGAATAAAAGCCTGAAACAATTTCTAAAGACTGTTGACATCTAGAGGAAGGCATAGGAACTGTAATTTGAGTCATAAGTCAATGGATACGGTACATTCCCATGAGACCGGCAGTCTTTTGCATGGCAATAACTGGTTTACAAAATGTAATATCTTATCACAGCCCTATCATTAGCCTCTTCCCTCTACTCGGGACGCTTGCGTCCCAACTAGAGCTCTGGAAATGCAAATGCACTACGCTAAATGCTAATAGTATTAGTTAAAACTCAAACGTTCATTAAAATACACATGCAGGGTATCGAATTAAAGCTACACTCGTTGTGAATCCAGGCAACAAGTCAGATTTTTAAAATGCTTTTCGGCGAAAGCATGAGAAGCTATTATCTGATAGCATGCAACAATACACTACAACACAAAAGACCCGCAGGGGACGTAAACAAAATAATTAGCATTTCGGCGTTACACAAACCGCACAATAAAATAGAAAACATTCATTACCTTTCACCATCTTCTTTGTTGGCACTCCTAGATGTCCCATAAACACTATTGGGTCTTTATTTCGATTAAATCGGTCCATATAAAGCCTAGATATCGTTATATGTAGACTGTGATAAACGAAAAAAACATAGTTTCAAAACGTAACGTCATTTTTAAAATTCAAAAAGTCGACGATAAACTTTCACAAAACACTTCGAATTCGATTTTTAACAGAATGTTCAAAAAAGTAGAGGGTAGAGGGAAGAGGTTAATCATCACCACGAATGGACAGTTTTTGTGTTATGAGAACATTTGTTGCAACTTAATGAATGTTCTTGGGTACATTCACAGAAGCAATTTTGGTTTGCTGGGAAAACATTACTGGTATATTGTGTTATTTCATTACCTGGGAACCTAATGAGAACTTTTGAATTTTCTGTGGTAGTTATTAAAGATGGTTGTTGAATATTACAAGGATATTTAATTGAAAACATTTTGTTATCAAGGATGTTATCACCCTAATTTTAGATTAAACCCTAACTAGAACTTAGCTAATGTTCTGGGAATGTTTTCAGTTTGCTGGGTTGGCTCCATAGAAAGAAATGAAATGAGATTGTTGTACGCCTACAAAGGACAGTAAAAGTCCACTTACTACTCTAGGTCATCCTGTGTGTAGAAGACAGTACATGTGTATTGCTAGCCTCGTTACATACGTTCCATGTAGCTCTTACATTACATGGCATGACAATGACAGTAGTCTTGGCTACAGCATAATACAGCATGGCTTGAGGCTACTTTATTGCATGCTTGCTTGTATGAAACAAGTCACTAAATATGTGCAGAGGCTTTCCCAGCAGACATATCTACATTTCTAGTGTTTCCATCTCAGGAACACAGCATGTCACATCCACTACCGAGGGGGATATGTGATGCAAGCCTGAGCTAACCTACATTTCCTGCCCAGTGGCCAGATGCACTCTGCTAACTACAGTCGGCTATAAAAGGGTACAAACATGAACCTTTTGGGTTTCACCATATTCCTTATTTATATCATAAGCCACGTACAGTGTGTTTGCTGATTGACTGCATAACCATACATTTAGAAAAAAAAGTGGTTCCAAAAATGGTTCTTCGACTGTCCCCATAGGACAACCATTTGAAGAACCCTTTTGGGTTCCATGTAGAACGGACTCTACATGGAACCAAAAAAGGGTTCTAACTGGAACAGAAAGTGGTTCTCTTATGGGGACGCCCTTTTTTCTAAGAATAGAGAATAACATTTTAATATCTTTATTTACGTCTGTGGAAATATCTGTATTCGTACGGATATTTAGTGTTCTCTTAGTAACTGCCATATTAGTTTACACAGAGCTACAAGAAAGCAGGTTTTTGACCTTAGGTTATCATAAGGATTATGATAAAAACACACTGACAATATGACTGCAAATGGTAAGTACACTATATGTCATCTGTGACCTATAGAATGTGTGTCACTGCATGGAATACGGTAAAGGTCACCTAAGCTGAAGACTGAATCTGAGATGACAAAATAATTATTACTTTATCCTACCTTCCTCTATTACAGTATATTCAGACTGATAACCAGGTGAACTGCTGAAAACACTTTCTGTTGTCTGAATACTATATTGACATTTTCTCCCCCATCCTTTACCTCCTACTCCCTCCCTCCCTCCCCACCAGAAAGTCCACAGATTGTCACGACAGTCAGATGAATCCAGTGCAGTCTGTAACTGTATGAGCGATGACCCCCAAGGCTCATCAGACTGCCATCCGATAAGGAGGTGGACAGGGTGCGTCCCACCTACTTCACGGCCTCATTAACTCTACCGTGCATGATGTCACATCTTTTTTAACCGCCCTGCATAATCACTCCAGGAACCACTCAACACAACTCGTTATGGCATATATTTTACACATTAACCCACCTACGGCATACTAAACAGCCACAAAAGAGCATAAAAACATATTGCCAGACCATATAAAATTAACCTATTGATTGACAGATACCAGCTTTGACAATGTTGTGAAACATGGAGCTGGTGGGCAGAGTAGCAACTCAGTTTTTTTTCTGTCAGCTGATCACTGAGATGAGGGTATAGAGGGGAAGTAGACAAGGGATGTGTCTGAGACAACTGCAAGAGTTGGCAAGGAATTCTGAATCGGGGACATTCAAATCAAATCAAATTTATTTATATAGCCCTTCGTACATCAGCTGATATCTCAAAGTGCTGTACAGAAACCCAGCCTAAAACCCCAAACAGCAAGCAATGCAGGTGTAGAAGCACGGTGGCTAGGAAAAACTCCCTAGAAAGGCCAAAACCTAGGAAGAAACCTAGAGAGGAACCAGGCTATGTGGGGTGGCCAGTCCTCTTCTGGCTGTGCCGGGTGGAGATTATAACAGAACATGGCCAAGATGTTCAAATGTTCATAAATGACCAGCATGGTCGAATAATAATAAGGCAGAACAGTTGAAACTGGAGCAGCAGCATGGCCAGGTGGACTGGGGACAGCAAGGAGTCATCATGTCAGGTAGTCCTGGGGCATGGTCCTAGGGCTCAGGTCAGATGAAACTGGAGCAGCAGCATGGCCAGGTGGACTGGGGACAGCAAGGAGTCATCATGTCAGGTAGTCCTGGGGCATGGTCCTAGGGCTCAGGTTCTCCGAGAGAGAGAAAGAAAGAGAGAAGCAGAAAATTAGAGAACGCACACTTAGATTCACACAGGACAGCGAATAGGACAGGAGAAGTACTCCAGATATAACAAACTGACCCTAGCCCCCCGATACATAAACTACTGCAGCATAAATACTAGAGGCTGAGACAGGAGGGGTCAGGAGACACTGTGGCCCCATCCGAGGACACCCCCGGACAGGGACAAACAGGAAGGATATAACCCCACCCACTTTGCCAAAGCACAGCCCCCACACCACTAGAGGGAAATCTTCAACCACCAACTTACCATCCTGAGACAAGGCTGAGTATAGCCCACAAAGATCTCCGCCACGGCACAACCCAAGGGGGCGCCACCCAGACAGGATGACCACAACAGTGAATCAACCCACTCAGGTGACGCACCCCCTCCAGGGACGGCATGAGAGAGCCCCAGTAAGCCAGTGACTCAGCCCCTGTAATAGGGTTAGAGGCAGAGAATCCCAGTGGAAAGGGGAACCGGCCAGGCAGAGACAGCAAGGGCGGTTCGTTGCTCCAGAGCCTTTCCGTTCACCTTCCCACTCCTGGGCCAGACTACACTCAATCATATGACCCACTGAAGAGATGAGTCTTCAGTAAAGACTTAAAGGTAGAGACCGAGTTTGCGTCTCTGACATGGGTAGGCAGACCGTTCCATAAAAATGGAGCTCTATAGGAGAAAGCCCTGCCTCCAGCTGTTTGCTTAGAAATTCTAGGGACAATTAGGAGGCCTGCGTCTTGTGACCGTAGCGTACGTGTAGGTATGTACGGCAGGACCAAATCAGAGAGATAGGTAGGAGCAAGCCCATGTAATGCTTTGTAGGTTAGCAGTAAAACCTTGAAATCAGCCCTTGCTTTGACAGGAAGCCAGTGTAGAGAGGCTAGCACTGGAGTAATATGATCAAATTTTTTGGTTCTAGTCAGGATTCTAGCAGCCGTATTTAGCACTAACTGAAATTTATTTAGTGCTTTATCCGGGTAACCAGGAAAGTAGAGCATTGCAGTACTCTAACCTAGAAGTGACAAAAGCATGGATTCATTTTTCTGCATCAGTTTTGGACAGAAAGTTTCTGATTTTTGCAATGTTACGTAGATGGAAAAAAGCTGTCCTCGAAATGGTCTTGATATGTTCTTCAAAAGAGAGATCAGGGTCCAGAGTAACGCCGAGGTCCTTCACAGTTTTATTTGAGACGACTGTACAACCATTAAGATGAATTGTCAGATTCAACAGAAGATCTCTTTGTTTCTTGGGACCTAGAACAAGCATCTCTTTTTTGTCCGAGTTTAGCAGTAGAAAGTTTGCAGCCATCCACTTCCTTATGTCTGAAACACATGCTTCTAGCGAGGGCAATTTTGGGGCTTCACCATGTTTCATTGAAATGTACAGCTGTGTGTCATCCGCATAGCAGTGAAAGTTAACATTATGTTTTCGAATAACATCCCCAAGAGGTAAAATATATAGTGAAAACAATAGTGGTCCTAAAACGGAACCTTGAGGAACACCGAAATTTACAGTTGATTTGTCAGAGGACAAACCATTCACAGAGACAAACTGATATCTTTCCGACAGATAAGATCTAAACCAGGCCAGAACATGTCCGTGTAGACCAATTTGGGTTTCCAATCTCTCCAAAAGAATGTGGTGATCGATGGTATCAAAAGCAGCACTAAGGTCCAGGAGCACGAGGACAGATGCAGAGCCTCGGTCCGATGCCATTAAAATGTCATTTACCACCTTCACAAGTGCAGTCTCAGTGCTATGATGGGGTCTAAAACCAGACTGAAGCATTTCGTATACATTGTTTGTCTTCAGGAAGGCAGTGAGTTGCTGCGCAACAGCCTTCTCAAAAATTTTTGAGAGGAATGGAAGATTCGATATAGGCCGATAGTTTTTTATATTTTCTGGGTCAAGGTTTGGCTTTTTCAAGAGAGGCTTTATTACTGCCACTTTTAGTGAGTTTGGTACACATCCAGTGGATAGAGAGCCATTTATTATGTTCAACATAGGAGGGCCAAGCACAGGAAGCAGCTCTTTCAGTAGTTTAGTTGGAATAGGGTCCAGTATGCAGCTTGAAGGTTTAGAGGCCATGATTATTTTCATCATTGTGTCAACAAATATAGTACTAAAACACTTGATCGTCTCTCTTGATCCTAGGTCCTGGCAGAGTTGTGCAGACTCAGGACAACTGAGGTTTGGAGGAATACGTAGGTTTAAAGAGGAGTCCGTAATTTGCTTTCTAATAATCATAATCTTTTCCTCAAAGAAGTTCATGAATTTATCACTGCTAAAGTGAAAGTCATCCTCTCTTGGGGAATGCTGCTTTTTAGTTAGCTTTGCGACAGTATCAAAAAGGAATTTCGGATTGTTCTTATTTTCCTCAATTAAGTTAGAAAAATAGGATGATCGAGCAGCAGTAAGGGCTCTTCGGTACTGCACGGTACCGTCTTTCCAAGCTAGTCGGAAGACTTCCAGTTTGGTGTGGCGCCATTTCCTTTCCAATTTTCTGGAAGCTTGCTTCAGAGCTCGGGTATTTTCTGTGTACCAGGGAGCTAGTTTCTTATGAGAAATGTTTTTAGTTTTTAGGGGTGCAACTGCATCTAGGGTGTTGCGCAAGGTTAAATTGAGATCCTCAGTTAGGTGGTTAACTGATTTTTGTCCTCTGGCGTCCATGGGTAGGCAGAGGGAGTCTGGAAGGGCATCAAGGAATCTTTGTGTTGTCTGTGAATTTATTGCACGACTTTTGATGTTCCTTGGTTGGGGTCTGAGCAGATTATTTGTTGCAATTGCAAACGTAATAAAATGGTGGTCCGATAGTCCAGGATTATGAGGAAAAACATTAAGATCCACAACATTTATTCCATGGGACAAAACTAGGTCCAGCGTATGACTGTGACAGTGAGTGGGTCCAGAGACATGTTGGACAAAACCCACTGAGTCGATGATGGCTCCGAAAGCCTTTTGGAGTGGGTCTGTGGACTTTTCCATGTGAATATTAAAGTTACCAAAGATTAGAATATCATCGGCTATGACTATAAGGTCCGATAGGAATTCAAGGAACTCAGTGAGAAATGCTGTATATGGCCCAGGAGGCCTGTAAACAGTAGCTATAAAAAGTGATTGAGTAGGCTGCATAGATTTCATGACTAGAAGCTCAAAAGACGAAAACGTCATTTTTTTTCAAGCACCTTACAATATCTCTTTAGCCCAATCTTATCATTCCTATGAGCATGAACATATCTATTGAAATAATGACAACATACTAATGACCTTAAAATCACATAATCAGACATAAGAACCTTCAGTATAGTCTAATATCGTTATCCTGACCCTAGGCAAAAACAGTGACAAGCCACTGGGCACACACTGGCTGAATCAAAGTGGTTTCAATTAAGTATTCAGACTCTTTACTCAGTACTTTGTTGAAGCACCTTCGGCAGCGATTACAACCTTGAGTGTTCTTGGGTATGATGCTACAAGCTTGGCACACCTGTACTTGGGGAATTTCTTCTGCAGATCCTGTCAAGCTCTGTCAGGTTGGATGGGGAGTGTTGCTGCACAGCTTTTTTCAGTTCTCTCCAGAGATGTTCGATCGGGTTCAAGTCTGGGCTCTGGCTGAGCCACTCAAGGACACTCTGAGACTTGTCCCGAAGCCACTCCTGCATTGTCTTGGTTGTGTGCTTAGGGTCATTGTCCTGTTGGAAGGTGAACCTTCGACCCCAAGTCTGAGGTCCTGAGTGCTCTGGAGCAGGTTTTCATCAAGGATCTCTCTGTACTTTGCTCCGTTCATCTTTCCCTCGATCCTGACTAGTCTCCCAGTCCCTGCCACCGAAAAACATCCCCACAATAAGATGCTGACATCACCACGCTTCACCATAGATGGTGCCAAGTTCAGGCCAAAGAGTTCAATCTTGGTTTCATCAGACCAGAGAATCTGGTTTCTCATGGTCTGAGAGTTCATTAGGTGCTTTTTGGAAAACTCCAAGTGAGCTGTCATGTGCCTTTTACTGAGGAGTGGCTTCCATCTGGCCACTCTACCATAAAGGCCTGATTGGTGGAGTACTGCAGAGATGGTTGTCCTTCTGGAAGGTTCTCCCATCTCCACAGAAGAACTCTGGTGCTCTGTCACAGTGACCATCAGGTTCCTGGTCACCTCCCTGACCAAGGCCCTTCTCCCCTGATTGCTCAGTTTGGCCGGGCGGTCAGCTCTAGGAAGGGTCTTGATGGTTCCAAACTTCTTCCATTTCAGAATGATGGAGGCCACTGTGTTCTTGGGGACCTTCAATGCTGCAGACATGTTTTGGTACCCTTCCCCAGATCTGGGCCTCAACACAATCCTGTCTCGGAGCTCTACGGACAATTCCTTCGACCTGATGGCTCGGTTTTTGCTCTGACATGCACTGTCAACTGTGGGATACCTATAGAGAGGTGTGTGTGCCTTTCCAAATCATGTCCAATCAAACAAATGTACCACAGGTGGACTCCAATCAAGTTGTAGAAACATCTCAGGGATGATCAATGGAAACAAGATGCACCTGAGTTCAATTTCGAGTCTCATAGCAAATGGTCTGACTACTTATGTAAATGAGGTTTTAGTGTTTTTTATTTTAAATAAATTCTAAAAACCTGTTTTTGCTTTGTCATTTTTCGGTATTGTGTGTAGATTGATGAGGAAAAAATGTCTGACCTGTTCACTGGACGTGCTACCTGTCCCAGACCTGCTGTTTTTCAACTCTCTAGAGACAGCAGGAGCGGTAGAGATACTCTGAATGACCGGCTATGAAAAGCCAACTGACAATTACTCCTGAGGTGCTAACCTGTTGCACCTCTCTAAAACCACTCTGATTATTATTATTTGACCCTGTTGGTCATCTTTGACATTTGAACATCTTGGCCATATTCAGTTATCTCCACCCGGCACAGTCAGAGGAGGACTGGCCACCCCTCTGACCTTTCTAGGGAGTTTTTCCTAGCCAGCATGCCTCTACACCTGCATTGCTTGCTGTTTGGGGTTTTAGGCTGGGTTTCTGTACAGCACTTTGTGACATCAGCTGATGTTATAAGATTGCTTTATAAATACATTTGATTGATATTTAATCAATTTTAGAATATGGCTGTAATGTAACAAAATCTGGAAAAAGGGAAGTGGTCTGAATACTTACTGAATGCACTGTAATTGATTACAGTTTTCTTTGTAATCAGTTACTCCTCAAACCTGATGACATTTACTCTACCTTCTATACCACCCATAGTGCAGGGCTCTATGCTGACCTTTTTTATAAGGAGTACGTGTGCACCTAAATTGAAACATGTAGGCTCACACAAATACATTTAGGAGCACGATGCAAAATATTGTAGGTAATGAAGCTAGAATCCTTCATTTTCTAGGCGCACTGATGCTCCTAAATAAAAATACAAAAATATTTAGGCGCATATTCGCGTAAAATGGTCACACTATAGAGCCCTATGGTAGCAGACAAAACAACAAATAAGGACGCATACTGTTTGTAAAGTGTGTATTTAAAGGGTGCATTGTCAACTCTGTACACTCCCTACACGTTCTATATACTTATTAATGCATTTTGACTTTAGTGATACAGGCCTACACTCCCTGCAGGCATATTCCCTTTATCTAATTCATAAATACTTCCTTTATAGGTTGACTTATTTGTGGTGGGAATTCATACTAGTCCTGGTTGACATGCTGATTCCCCTGCTTCTAATGTTGTCACTTGGCAACAGTTGGCAGGATGCTCCCCTGACAGTCCATCAGAATGGAACCCTCTGACATCATCACCACGGGACACCAGACACACACAGCAGGAAATGCATTCTCTTTTCATTACTGAATGGAAGCTCACCAAAATAACTATTGAGGAAGGGGACATCAATGTATCCATAATAAAAGAGAAGCTTTCGTCTTGAAATGTGATTGTTCTATCTAAGGCTTTGTTGAATATCGATGCTGCGGTAGAGAATGATGGGCTGTGTACTCACAGATAAACGTTTTATCAATGTTTTATCACCGTTTACATACCCACAGGTTTTTCTTTATATATTTTATAGAGAATATACAACAATAGAGAATCATTAATGAAAGGCCATGAGTACTTAAAATAGTGCCAGTCTTGTCTGAATCTTTTATCCACATGATAATAGAAATGAGAGAGAGCGAGAGAGAGAGGGAGATAAAAGGAGTCTAACTGTACTGTTGAGTACACCCTGTAGCTGTAAGAGTGATATAGTGTTTTCAACCTGAAACCAAACCTCTTTCATCACAGATTAAGTTCTGGAAAGTCTGGGGCCCATGTCACTCTGTGGCCCCTCAGCTATGGAAAACTTATACCATAATTTCCACCCTATTGTGCCGACCCGAACCACACAGCGCTGGTTTTGTTATTTTATTTTCAACTTAACTTGGCATAGCTTAGTTCAGCTCGGCACATCACATGGCTACTGATGAGCTAATCTGAAAGCAGTAGAATGAGATTTCACTCTTCCTCCTAATAACAGAAACAAAAATTGGTTAGAGTTTCACCCTATGACCTCATTGGCTATGGAGCGTACCGTGGAGCATTTAGGATGGGAGAGTGGGAGACGAGCACTTTGTGGTGTTCATCCCCATAAATACCCCGTGAGAGGTGTTTAAATCCTCATTGTGGTTGTGTGGTGTACTGGAGCTCCAGACGGAAAGGATATTCACTCAATAGAGCAGCCTCTTTGGGTCCTAATCAACAGGATGAGCATCCATCCAGCCTGGAGCAGGGTACAATGACTGACTCAGGGAGTCTTTTCTCACCTCGAAAAAGACAGTTCCCTCATCATGCTCGTGCTCCTAGCTAGGAGGAATATACCTGTATAATATTTTATACAAGTTAGAGACAAGAAGAGTAAATATAACTTAACTGTAGTAAATACTATATAATAGCCATTGTAAACCGGTAACATAATTTGCTGTGGTAACAATTGTGCAACTGCAAATGACAAGCAGTGATGAAAATGATCACATGCATTATGTAAGGTATAATAAACAAGGGGCGTTGCATTCTATGGAAAATAATGAAAGACGTAGAGAATCTATAATGCCCTTCAATCCAGTCAGAAACGAGTATTCACCAATGCCATGGTAAATGTAAGGTATAGAACATCCCCTGAATCCATATAAAATAGTTGTTTTCTCCAGTTCATCATCCCCATGTCCACCTTTTCTGTCAAGACTATAGTCCATGTTTTTGCACCCTGTGTCAATTAGTCATGGTCATTGTCTTCCGTCAGACGGCGTCATCCTAACACGTCACACAGCGCTATCTGACATGAGAAGATGGTATACAGTAAAACACAGGGGCGCAATTTCCACTGGCGGGACACATCCTGAAATTGAATTTTTCCCCCACCCCCAAGTTTTATCATTGGAATGTGATATAAAACCAGGAACCTGTGTGCTTTAGGACCATGCGGACACCCCGAGCGGTCGGGTAGGCTGTTTGGAGTGTTTATCTGACTGGATTAAAAAAGAGAAAGAGGAGTGGGAGGCCCCGGTGCACAACTGAGCAAGAGGACAAGTACATTAGAGTGTCTAATTTGAGAAACAGATGTCTCACAAGTCCTCAATTGGCAGCTTCATTAAATAGTACCCGCAAAACACCAGTCTCAATGTCATCAGCGACGAGGCGACTCCGGGATGCTGGCCTTCTAGGCAGAGTTCCTCTGTCCAGTGACTGAGTTCTTTTGCCCATCTTAATCTTTTATTTTTATTGGCCAGACTGAGAGATGGCTTTTTTTTTGCAACTCTGCAAAGGTTCCGTGACTATACCGCTAACACTAAACAGAGACAAGAGTCACGACAGTACTGACCTTATGCAGAATCAGGAAAATGTTTGTGTTCTAGCGGTCTGCGTCTGAAGGATGCCACAACAGACCCAAAGGCCCCTCTCATCCTTCAGTGAGTAGATGAAATGAGGATGAGAGTGGAGGTGAGGAGAGGAGGATTTAAAGGGAGGTGATGAGAGCACAGGTGATGGATGGGAAAGAGATTAAAGGACAGGTGAGAAGATTAGGAAAGGAAAGGAGGAGTTACCAGAGGAAAGTAGTAGAGAAATTAAGTGTGAATGGAGGAGAAAAACAATGCAGGTGCATACTTCCCAGGCTGCATTAGGCTTTTTCTCTTTATTTCCCTTCCTAAACGTTACAGCATGGAACATTTAGACCACTGCAGATTTCCTGGGGTCCACTAGAATTCCTTGGGGTCCACAGGAGTCCACACAGGTCTTCCTGAGGTCTGCTAGTCTTTTTTGGGGTCAACATTAGTCTACATGGGTCTTCCGGAGGTCTGCTAGTCTTCCTTGGGGTCCACGGGAGTCTACATGGGTCTTCCTGAGGTATGCTAGTCTTCCTTGGGGTCCATGGGAGTCTACATGGGTCTTCCTGAGGTCCACTAGTCTTCATGGGGTCTTCTCCTTTAATTAACACACACCTCAACAACACACTGAGATTAGTATGATATGCTGATGAATAGAGAAGGGATCTCTAGTCCACAGTATCCAGCCTTCCTTCCTGTTGGTCATATGACAACGTTTTTCTTCTCTTGTTTACTGCTGATATGAAGAGAGAATAAGGCGTATGAGTTGTGTCCAATTGTCCTAGCACTAGCACTTCTGTCAGCATGCAACCACAACTCCCTTCCCTCAGCTAAAGAGGAGTTTGGGAAATAGGAAGAAATCCTTCCACAGGGGTGTTGTTTGGGCTCCAAGGACCTCTGGCACTGTAGAAATCCTTCCACGGGGGTGTCGGTTGGGCTCCAAGGACCTCTGGCACTGTAGAAATCCTTCCACAGGGGTGTTGTTTGGGCTCCAAGGACCTCTGGCACTGTAGAAATCCTTCCACAGGGGTGTCGGTTGGGCTCCAAGGTCCTCTGGCACTGCAGCTTTCTTTCTATTGCTCCAGGACCTAAAGTCTATTGCTCCAGGACCTAGAGACTGACCTTACTCTTTCAATGGTAAGTTGACTCCATATGGAGAATCAAGGCATTCCCAACTCATCAAAAAAAGGACAATATATATATGTTGCTTAGTAACCAGCTCAGGAGATCTACAGATTGCTCAGCAATTCATAAGTGTTTTGCAACAATAACAGTAGTACACTGTAGTACCTTTACAAGGATGGAGAGAAGAAAAGCTAGAAGCAGAGAATAGATTTCTATAATGTGTCTGGGAAATGCAAGATCAACTGGAAGTATGTGATGAATATCATGTCATTAAGAAGAGGGGAAGAGTGCATGATCGTTTATAGACCGTGATGTGTACTGATTTGCATCAGTACACAGGACTAGAGGTCAACAATACTGAAGGTTAAAGTTCAATCAGAATTCTTCCAAGAACTGACAACTGCTAATTTCCCTCAGCTGAAAGTAACAGCGGAGTATGATTGGAATATAGATTTGATTGTATGATTTCAATGTTACCATTCAAGTAACACGTTCATAAGCAAACAATGAACATTATTTTTGCCTTTTGGTCCTCTGGTTTAGTTGTAAATTTGTGGCATACATCTTCTAAGTTGAATGTATTATAAAGCTTACAAAATGCTCCATGTAGCTGTTACAATTGCATCATATGTACAGTTGAAGTCGGAAGTTTACATACACTTGAAAAACTTGTTTTTCAACCACTCCACAAATTTCTTGTTAACAAACTTTAGTTTTGGCAAGTCCGCTAGGACATCTACTTTGTGCATGACACAAGTCATTTTTCCAACAATTGTTTACAGACAGATTATTTCACTTATAATTCACTGTATCACAATTCTAGCGGTTCAGAAGTTTACATACACTAAGTTGACTGTGACTTTAAACAGCTTGCTTGGAAAATTCCAGAAAATTACGTCATGGCTTTAGAAGCTTTTGATAGGCTAACTGACATCATTTGAGTCAATTGGAGGTGTACCTGTGGATGTATTTCAAGGCCTACCTTCAAACTCAGGGCCTCTTTGCTTGACATCATGGGAAAATCTAACGAAATCAGCCAAGACCTCAGAAACAAAATTGTAGACCTCCACAAGTCTAGTTCATCCTTGGGAGCAATTTCCAAATGACATGAAGGTACCACGTTCATCTGTACAAACAATAGTGTGCAAGTATAAACACCATGGGACCACTCAGCCGTCATACCGCTCAGGAAGAAGACGTGTTCTGTCTCTTAGATATGAACCTACTTTGGTGCGAAAAGTGCAAATCATTCCCAGAACATCAAATGACCTTGTGAAGATGCTGGAGGAAACAGGTACACAAGTATCTATATCCACAGTAAACGAGCCCTATATCGACATAACCTGAAAGGTCGCTCAGCAAGGAACAAGCCACTGCTCCAAAACAGCCATAAAAAAGCCAGACTACGGTTTGCAACTGGACATTGGGACAAAGACTGTACTTTTTGGAGAAATGTCCTCTGGTCTGATGAAACAAAAGTTCAACTGTAAGGTCATAATGACCCTTGTCATGTTTGGAGGAAAAAGGGGGAGGCTTGAAAGCTGAAGAACACCATCCCAACTGTGAAGCACGGGGGTGGCAGCATCATGTTGTAGGGGTGATTTGCTGCAGGAGGGACTGGTGCACTTCACAAAATAGATGGCTTCATGAGGAAGGAAAATTATGTGGATATATTGAAGCAACATCTCAAGACATCAGTCAGGAAGTTAAAACTTGGTTGCAAATGGGTCTTCCAAATGGACAATGACCCCAAGCATACTTCCAAAGTTGTGGCAAAATGACTTAAGGACAACAAAGTCAAGGTATTGGAGTGGCCATCACAAAGCCCTGACCTCAATCCTACAGAACATTTGTGCAGAACTGAAAAAGCGTGTGCGAGCAAGGAGGCCTACAAACCTGACTCAGTTACACCAGCTCTGTCAGGCGGAATGGGCAAAAATTCACCCAACGTATTGTGGAAAGCTTGTGGAAGGCTACCTGAAATGTTTGACCCAAGTTAAAGAATTTAAAGGCAATGCTATCAAATACTAATTGAGTGTATATATATATTATGATCATACTGCCAGCAATTCATATTTTAAAATATGTTTCTCACAGCAAACTATACAACAAATACTCTTCCTATTAATTTATTGTACTGCCTCGAATAATACATTGAAACCTAATGAAAACCGTCAAGAATGAATAACACACAATATGAGATAAATATAAAGGTCAACATTATAGCAAATAATTGTGGATGACAATATTGCTTTGACACTTCTACCTCAGATGTATGGTAAGTAATGTTTGCATTGTGTTCATATCACATTTGATTGTAGAAAATTTTTCAGTGTTGTCGTGACAACCCATTATTCCAACTTAAAATCATAAAATGGCTTCTACATACAGATTGGCTTTAATAAATGGCACAGCAATTAAATAATTAAATACTAAACAGAACTAGTGGTTAATAAATATTTGCCATTGTGATTTACAGTAGTGCTTTACAGTTGTGCCAAGGCAATGTCTTGCACCGCCATCTAGCGTCTAACAAACCAAACTACCAGTCAACCGATTTTCACTATGAAAATGGATATGATTGAAGTATTGACAAGAGCCAAACTTGTAAAGGAATTGTGATGTTAATTTCTGATTAACAAAGAATATCTAGTTAAACCTTTATCTTCCTCTTACAAGGGAAGAATCCTCTCCAGAGCTCAGTAAAATACACATGTCAAAAACCTTTAGATACTTGACAGTATACTATAGCCTAGTCTGTGCTTGAGAAAGTGCTCTATTCGATCAGAACTGCTTTAGTGACATCAGCATTGCGGTTGTTTTGGTGGTGTCAGAGGTGGAACTGCTGTTAGGGCTGTCAAATCCACAAGTGGCTCCAGACATTATACCTAAAGCGGATATTGCCATTGGCTTCACAGTCACATTAACAGAAATCCCATGCTGCCTTGTTCCAAGATGGAACACTGGAATGTGAGATGGAATCTACACATCAATTAGGCTGATAGAAATCCTCTTTATATTTTAATTATTTTTCAAATGGAGCGTAATTATTTATATATAGGCTACACTTTCTCGCTCTGAACTTCCAAAGCGAGTGGGGACAGATATGGATTCTTGACAATGATTGCAAGAGCAGCTACTCACCGATATCACGGCTCCAACGCAGTTCCACTCCTGACAGCAAAAACATTTGTTATTCGTGTGTCTGCTATCACAGTTTAACAATCGATCTGATTGAATCTAGGCCTTAGCATGGAGTTTGTACTTTTGGGACAATTCCATTAGTTCCATTGTACCAGGCAGACCAAATCAGTTGCTGGTCAAGTATTTCAAAGAATAGCATCTGAACATGCCATAGTGATTAAAGTACAGTATAGCGCTGTACATTATATTTGTCCACTTTACTGTAAATCATTGCCCTACAGAGTCAACAAGTTGGGGGAGAATCGTGGTCCCAGTAGTCCATCCTCAAGACTCATGTCACTACCAGGGAGAGGCTTGGAGAGCAAGTTGTTGGGAAGGGCCTCTTCCCGGAATGACCTATCCTGCCCACCCAGGCTGGGGTGATGGTGAGACAGCATGGGACAGGATAGATCCACCAAACGGGCTGGGCTGCAGCTCACCATGGACGGGATGGTGAAGCTGTCAACACTGGGACAGTACTCTTCTACATGGCGAAAGGTGGGTTTGATGGTGCAGTGTTCATGGTGGTGAAAGGAGAACAGCATCTCCTCCTGAGGCTCCTGCTTTATCGCGGGAGGGGGGCTCAGGGGTTTGGCCAGGGGGGAGGTGGCTGTGGGGTACATGGTCGGGGCAGGAGGGGGCAGTGGCTGGGCATGGGGATGGCCATCACAGCCCAGTAGACACACTGGGGCATGCGACACTAGCATGCGCTCCAGCTTCTCTCTCTCCTCCTGGAGCCTCTCAACCTGGGTCTTCAAGCAGGCCTGCTCTCTCTCCAGTTCATCAGTCTCCTTATAGGACAGACAACAGAGTTCATAGTTCATAACCATCAACATCCATCTATACTTACAAAACCGTAGGTAGGTAGAGCTACAGTATTGACTGACTGGTCATTCTCTCTGTTTGGACTCACTCCTTGCAGTTGGTCGGTCAGCTCCTTCCTGTGGTTGCGACACTTGGCAGCAGCCAGCTTGTTCCTTTCTCTCCTCAACCTTCTCCTCTCCTCTTCAGCTAGGTTCAACTGTTGATGAAAAACAGTGAGAAACAGTGAGAAACAGCATTCGGCTGGATATGTCATTCATTTGAATAAAAACGGTCAACTCTAACATGAGAGATACTATAGACCAGTGGTTCCCAAACCTTTTCATTCGGGGCCCCCCTTCCAGCATCTATTTCTATAGGCACAAGCACTGTTCATGACACAAACTGTTCACACTCCTTGTTGGTGGAGAGAATTTTGCTGGTTGTAAGCTTATTTCCTGCAAATCTACACATTTTGCCATGCTTAATGTGTATGCATGTGATATTTCAGTGAAAAAAAATGTACAACAATATATATGGGTTAAAAACCTAAATAAAAAAACATTAGCTGGTTAATCTGGTCATTTCTGACAAATGACAATTTTTAGTTTTACCTTTATTTTACTAGGCAAGTCAGTTAAGAACAAATTCTTATTTTCAATGACGGCCTAGGAACAGTGGGCAGGGGTAGTACCTTGTCAGCTCGGGGATTTGAACTTGCAACCTTTCGGTTACTAGTCCAACGCTCTAACCACTAGGCTACCCTGTAGCCCTGGGGAACTGACAAGAGGAACTGATGATGCACTACCCAATTTAGAAATTGCACCATGTACATTCTAATATTAATAACGTCCCAAAAAAGTTTAAAGCTGTACTGAGTTGGGAACCACTGCTATAGGCTACTTACAGAAATAAAATATATTGCAGTATGAATACATTGATATTTTGATCTACTGTGAAAAACTGTATATTGCAATAACAGTATTTTATCATTATTATATCCACAATTTTAACAACATATCCATATCCCTTAGTCAAAGCCTCTCGGCCTTCCTGTACAGTGTCTTTGCTTACTGTTACCTGATCACTACGCCTGCTCCTTCCATGCGTGTTGCCCACTGTCCGTATTACCCCGAGCCTTGTGTGGCTCCCAGGCCCCAGGCTACTGCTGATGTCCAGGGGCTGGTAGGGGTGAGAGGGTAGGCAGTGGCCAGGCTTGGAGGCTAGAATGGCTGGCTGGATCATCCACTGCAGCTCCTGACTGGACGTGATGGCATTGATGGTGGGGACGAAGGAACTGCTGGGTAGCTGCATTTTGACAGGATACTGGCAAGGGAGAGAAAAATAACAATTGAAACACAGTAGGCTACATGAGCTTTTGCATTATAAAGTGGTAGGCTATGGCTGCTTCAGTCTTAGCTTGTTTCCAAGTAGTACTACTCAATAATGAAATTGTTGCCTCAGCCTATTTACCTTGCCTACACTTCATTTCCATTTGATCATAATTAACCAACCAATCAATATAGCCTATATATGGTCTTTTTTTCACAAAGTAGGCTATTTGAAGCAAACGTGTAATTTTTATTTATGTAGAATATGCATACGAATACCTGTTGGGATTTTGAGGATGCCCAACTATTGATGGCGTCGGAGGAGAGCTCGAGCTGACTCCTTTTCCCGCCACGGAGAGTGTTCTCGTGGTCCGCGGAGTGGTTCAGATGCATGGTCCGTGTGTTCCGCGAGCCAACAAACACTCAGAATGCAGTGGACAAAACTCTAATTATTTAGTCGCCGTTTACTAGTACCAATTAAATAGTTAATTTGTCAATAGAAAGACTATATTTAATGAAGTGATGCTGTTGAAATCTATCGTTCTGCCTGGACGAGCACGTCATCATCCAGGCGCACCGTGAGACGGAGGTAGCTGCGACTGTGAAGACTGAAACTTATTTATAGCCAAATGGGATAAATTCTAGATCCGGTACCTCGGTGATAATACAATGTCTGAAAAACTCTTTAACACATCATGGAAATTGCAAATATGGTCAACTGATTCCATGTATGCCATGTGGTGATTTTAAAAAGGTCTTGCTGACGCAGGCATCCAAAAAAAGGACAATTGCCGTCAGAGCTGAAGTGTGTGGGTAGCTACCACGGTTTTAATTGACGTCACATACAAGAGTGTTTCCGTCCAGCGCTGCAGAGATGAGAGCTGTAGGCTTAGCTTCTTCGGGCTTCAGATAAAACAACATGTCGCTCAGGAAACAGGAAACCGCGAATGAATTGTGAAATCAGAGTAAAAGATCTGGACAGAAGCAAGCGGATGTAAGCAGAGGTTGGATGTGGTTATTGCCATATAACTGCTGTATTTAAGCACACATATTTTATTTATTCTCTCTAGGACTTTTTCAGCTGGACCTCAAGGCAGACTTCTTTTATATGTCCGTCTCCCTCATTATGTAAAGTGGATGAGCTTTAATTTACTGCAGTCTTTTGTCCTCTCCCTTCGGCATTTAGCCGCCCCTCACAACAGACTGAGATGGTCTGCATTGTGTTGTCCAGAGGAACAGTAGATAAGAAACCTAATTAAATATTGATTGATAGAAGAGTGTTGAAAAAAAATTGAATATAAAAACTATAGAAAAATTGAAGTCAGAATTTCTATGTAAAGGAGAAAAGTGATTCCCCCTGTGTGTGTGTGCGTGTGTGTGTGGTGTTTAGCCTTTCTCTTTCTGACCACAATTACACCTATTGGGATGGTGTGTGTATGCATTCATTCTGAGCTCACCAGACCCTCTGCTCAACTCTGGGCGTTATGTGTGATTAACATGCTCCTCTTTTCAGAGCGGACAATGGCAGGGCACAGGGTATATCCGTGGAGGGTCTTAATCCCTGGCTGCTGTTCCTGTAAGTATTTAAGGAGAACATGGTGTTCCAAGAGTCTTGTCCACAGCACACCGTGTCTCACATTATTCATAGGCCACAACATATGTTTTCATCAGTGGAGACCTAAATCCCTCGCAGCCAACTTGGCATCTGCATTTATACAATGCATTTGGAAAGTATTCAGACCCCTTGACGTTTTCCATATTTTGTTCCATTACAGCCTTATTCTAAAATTTATTAAAATGTTTTTTTTTTGTCCTCATCAATCTTCACATAATGAGAGAAAAAACAGCAAAAAAAAATAATTTTGGAAAATGTATTAAAAATAAAAAACTGAAATGTTACTGAGGAGTGGCTTCTGTCTGGCCACTCTACCATAAAGGCCTGATTTGTGAAGTGCTGCAGAGATGGTTGTCCTTCTGGAAGATTCTCCCATCTCCACAAAGGAACGCTGGAGCTCTGTCAGTGACCATTGGGTTCTTGTTCACGTCCCTGACCAATGCCCTTCTCCCCCGATTGCTCATCTTGGCCGGGCGGACAGCTCTATGAAGTCTTGGTGGTTATAAACTTCTTCCATTTCAGAATGATGGAGGCCACTGTGTTCTTGGGGTTCTTCAATAATGCAGACATTTTTTGGTATCATTCCCCAGATCTGTGCCTCAACACGATCCTGTCTCAGAGCTCTACAGACAATTGCTTTGACCTCATGGATTGGTTTTTGCTCTGACATGCACTGTCAACTGTGGGAACTCACATAGACAGGTGTGTGCCTTTCCAAATCATGTACAATCAATTGAATTTACCACAGATGGACTCCAATCAACTGTTTGAAACATCTCAAGGATGATTAATGAAAACAGGATGCACCTGACCTCAATTTCGTGTTATAGAAAAGGGTCGTAATACCTATGTAAATAAGGTGTTTCTGTTTTTTACTTTTAATACATTTGCAAAAATGTCTAAAAGCCTGGGTTATTGTGTGTAGATTGATGAGGAAAAAAAAGAAGTATTTAATACATTTTAGAATAACATGTGGAAAATGTCAAGGGGTCTGAATACTTTCCGAATGGACTGTATATATGGTTGAACTGTGAGAGATAGGCATAGCTGAACCCACATCATGTGCATACAGTGTGAGGTAACTGAGGTAGGTTACATAACTTGTATTGATGCATCTCACATCTGCTGTTGTTACATAAATGCAATCTTGACTGTGTCTAATAGTGTTTGTAGTAAAACTTGTGTGAAGACTGGGTTTTTTGCTTTGAAAAGGGAATGTGATAATTGCTTTTTAGATTGAAGTGCATTTTACTACAGTTCTGTTATTGTTGGAAATTCATTCCACTTCGGCTGTTTTCCATAACCATCTTGCCAATTTTTTTATTTTTCTCAGAGGAAAGCAGACATATTTTCAGTGTTGCCCAGAAGGTGGAATTAAACCACTTTGACTCTCATCAGCTACAAGTTCGAAGCCTGCACACCAGACCACTGAAACTCATCCGGGTAGAATTAAGAGAGCATCTGGCTCTTATATTCAACATCAATTTGACATATGTTTTTACATTATGTAGTTAAATGATTTTATTTACAATTATTTGGTGATTAGGAAAGCACATTTAAATTCCATATGCGTATTCACAGCAGGAAAAAAAGGTGTAGGGTTGTAGAGAATCAAAGGACCATGAATATAATATAATAAGAAACCTTAGGTACTGGCTTAAGGCTGGTAGCAACCACTACAGAATGTCCGGTCAGAACAAGGATGAGGCAGATGTCCAAGTTAAGGGGAGTTTAATGGAAGATGTCCACACTCACACATCACACACACATCTGACCACTCATGGTTCAGATATCTGAGAATCATGTGCAGTAATAACTGACATTAACTATGTGGTCGTTTAGATGCATGCACAATTAAACATCAGACATACAGGGATTCAGTCAACGAGAGGAAAAGTTCAGCAGGAGGGAAAACTGTGGAAGTGCTCATTAGGATTGGGAAAGCACATTTCTGACCACACATCATGTTGGGGTCATAGACTAACTGAAACTGAAGTCCCGGGAATCAAGGCTGCTGATAGCACTACATCTCATTCAGCCTAAGTATTTGGTGTGACCTTGACCAATAAGACACTAACAAAAGTGGGGGTCCTCTGAATAGGAGACTAACCTGCTCGACTAGAACAAGCATAAAGGATGGCTAGAATCAACTGACTGAAGCTGGACCCATTAACAGGTAAGATGTTTGTTTTCAATCAAAACTAACATTTGGAGTTGGGAATGTAGCACTGCAAAGCATCCTGGGACATATGCAAAGTATTATATCCATGAGATTTAAACTTGAATTCCCCTTAACAATTATTTCAGTTGCCCTTTATACAGTCCATTCGCAAAGTATTCAGACCCCTTGACTTTTCCCCCTTGACATTCTGTTACATTACAGCCTTATTCTAAAATTGATTAACACTCCTCATCCAACCTGACAGAGCTTGAGAGGGTCTGTAGAGAAGAATGGAAGAAACTCCCCAAATACAGTTGTTCCAAGTTTGTAGCGTCATTCCCAAGAAGACTCGAGACTGTAACTGCTGGTAAAGGTGCTTCAACAAAGTACTGAGTAAAAGGACTGAATGCTTATGTAAATGTGATATTTCAGTTTTTATTTTCAATACATTTCCCAAAATGAAAAATGTACTGTTTTTGCTTTCTCATTGTATACTATTGTGTGGAGATTGATGAGGAAAAAAACAATTACATTTTAGAATAAGGTTGTAACGTAACAAAATGTGGAAAAGGTCAAGGGTTCTGAATACTTTCCGAATGCACTGTATATCCCTGGCCTATTACATCATTTATGCAGTAGCATATAATACATTATGCCAATATTTTGACTTACCATTTTTGTGCTGTGCTCACTTGAACAGGAAGGTGGCGCGGCGGTCCTTCTTGTGGGCAAACTTTGTCATCAAATTCTGTCATTCTCTGGATTTATGGTGCTGTCCCAGACAACTTGGAACTCGGGGAAAAAACGAGGTCGAATCATAATGTCAGTCATCTTCAGGTCGGAAAGTCTGAGCTCTAGAAGGAGGCCCGAGTTCCCGACTTGAAATTCCAAGTTACCGTTCAAAACATATTTTCCCAGTCGGAGCTCAGTTCCCAGTTGTCTTGAACACACCGAAGTCAGAGATTTCCCAGTTCTGAGTTTCCAGTTGTTTTGAATGCGTCAGAAGTCATGCTAGATTGATAGAATGGCCAATGTATTCAACCTTTCTTGCCCATGGTGTTGCGTGTGAATATTTATAATTTTACAGTTGGAAAAGAGACCATTTCAGACAGATGGTTTAAATCCTTAACCCTTGTGTTATGTTCATGTTTTTGTTATTCACCCAATGTCTGATGGACCCACAACATTATTGGGTTTTTAAAGCAATACAGCCATAACAATTTACGTAAAAATACTTAATAATTAGATGTTGACTTATATCAATTACAAGCAATATAGACAACATACATGGCTAATATTTGCCATTTACCTCTGCTAGATCACATTTATCAATAAAAGCGCTATTTGTTGTTTTGGGGATAAAAGACATGGGTGGAATAAATCATGTTTGTCTTGAACAAATATAAATTTAACAAGGTTTTCATCTCTATTGATGTTTATTGCATTGAATGAACAAATTGGAAGGACACATTTTACCTACAGTATTTTATGGAAATGATAAATGAGCTCCATTGAACACAAATGAAGGCCGGTCTACACACCACATGAGGGATATAGTTTTACAGTGTGTGTGTTGCAAATGTATTTCTTGCACTTGATTCATGTGTACTATGTCTTCCTGTTCTTCTTGGGTCCACACACATCGCAGAGCTTGTTCTTGTTGCTACCGGCTGCAATCTAGAATGACGAAAACATTTAGTTTGGGAATTTTACCAACAACTCACTCACATATATAGTTACAGCAGGCCAAGGTAGGAGAGTCAGACACACCCACGTGCATCAACATCACTCACATTTACTTCCGATATTGGAGTTGTTGGTTCTGTGGGTCGGGCGGATGGGCCACCAGCATCCTCCTCCTGAATCTTCCTCATGATGGCTGCAGAAGCTGGGGTCCTTGAGATATGTTGATTTGAGGTCTTACCAATGACTTGCCCAGCTCCTCGAGAAAGATCTGTCTCCTCTGGAGCTTCCCTCTTTCCAATCTAGGTTCAACGCTATCCAGATTTCAAACGCGTTGCCCTCAGCTATGGTTAGACTGTTGTTCATGTTTTGCTGTGTTCTAGTGCACTATGGAATATATAGCTTTCTTATTCTTGACACCTCTCCCAGTCATATTTAAGGTTAGAACTACCTTTTAGTGTTCTGATACTTCTAGTTTGGAGTTGTATTTTTATGATAACATTGCTACAGTATTTCACCTTTTAATGTGTATAGTATTGCTTACTGGGTGTGTCCAATCAATTGTGTAACCACCCCTTCTTCCAATTAGGGCTAATTGAAAAGCTGTTAAAAAGAGGACCTTGTATTCCTTTTTTTGTACTTTTTGAAGGCCATGCATCCGAAACGCGTCGGTTTAAAAAAATAAAAATAGAAAAACGTTGTTTCTATTGAACATGCCATACTAATAAAGGCATTTTAATCAATTATATGAAGAGTGCCTTGGTCCTCCTTTCAACAGCTGAGGTCGGAGCTCTGGCTTGTTTTTTTTGTACTGTTCCCACCATCGTCAGCTTCCTCTTGAGGAGCTCCTGTCACAGCCTGTGCGAGGTAAAAAGGTTATTGCATGTGATGTTGTGGCTACGGAGTCCCTGTGTCACATCCAGGACAACCCCTTGGTTCTTCTCAGGGGCTCCTGCATCTGGCTTCCCTGTATACACTTACAAGTTCCAGACATATGATGAAGCAGCATCACAGGCAGCCCAGATCTTGATACTATATTTTGCAGGTTTAGATGTACTGCCTGAAGGGGCAGCGGCCATCCTGGAAATAATGTGGAGTTCTCTGCCAGTTTCTGCATCCCACAGGAATTCTGTGGATTCCCCATTGGATCTGAAAACACCAGCAAGAATAATAACCCCAAACTATGCATGTAAATGAGTTTGGTCCATCTCCTTCCATCTCTTCATAAACACACCTTCCCTCCAAATTAGTGCAGTCCAGAATAATTTTCTGGATGATGTCTGGGGTTTGAAATGAAGACTTTATGACCCGCACATGAGTCGGCCCTGGTTACATCCTTATTACATTGGCAGCCATGTGGGGTGGCTAATTTCTTGGGAAAGAAGACCATTCAATTTTTTGACATCCATATTTCTCCTCCTGCAGGCTGCTGATGAGCTGGTTGCTGATGGGCTGGGCCTTGGGGCTGGCTGAGGGTCAATCTCATCCTCTTCTTCAAACTCACTGTCAGACTCTGAATTCACATGTTCTTCCTATTTGGAAAATTCTTCATCTTCCAAAGTGGAAGATGCTCTTTCCACACCAGCTTCTCTCTCTGCAAAAAAAGTTTCTAAGGCCCTCTGAACAGAGATTATTTTGCCATACTGATTGATTTTGGTAAGGAGCTACACATGCAACGTTATTTATTTGTTGTGTCCCTCCCCCAATATGCACCTGCCTGGGGTAGTGTGGGAAAATACTGAATATGTTACTATGTATCGAAACTAATGTATCGAAATAATGTCTTGTAATAACTTTGTGCAGGTTCCTGCAGACGTTGTATAGTTTCACACACTACAAAAGGTAAAGAGTGTGAGAAAAGCGGGAGACAGGCAGGGAGACAGACAGGTTCTTGGTGCTATGTTGTAACAGCAGGCCCGGTGAGGAGGAAGACAGAGTGAAGGCACACAGCAAACCTTTTTGTTTCATTTTTACTTGTTTTCACCTATACACACACTTTTCCACACTTTTATTACCCTCGGGTCCAGTGGAACCGAACAACACAAATGTAATATACAGTTGAAGTCAGAAGTTTACATACACTTAGTTTGGAGTCATTAAAACTTGTTTTTCAACCACTCCACAAATTTCTTGTTAACAAACTATAGTTTTGGCAAGTTGGTTAGGACATCTACTTTGTGCATGACACAAGTAATTTTTCGAATATTTTTTCACACAGATTATTTCACATATATCTCACTGCATCACAATTCCAGTGGGAGAAGTTTACATACACTAAGTTGACTGTGCCTTTAAACAGCTTGGAAAATACCAGAAAATTATGTTATGGCTTTAGAAGCTTCTGATATGCTAATTGACATAATTTGAGTCAATTGGAGGTGTTCCTGTGGATGTATTTCAAGGCCTACCTTCAAACTCAGTGCCTCTTTGCCTGACATCATGGGAAAATCAAAAGAAATCAGCCAAGACCTCAGAAAACAAATGATCGACCTCCACAAGCCTTGTTAATCCTTGGGAACAATTTCCAAACGCCTGAAGGTACCACATTCATCTGTACAAACAATAGTACTCAAGTATAAATGGGACCACACAGCCATCATACCACTCAGGCAAGAGATGCGTTCTGTCTCCTAGAGATGAACATACTTTGATGTGAAAAGTGCAAATCAATTCCAGAACAACAGCAAATGACCTTGTATCTATCTCCACAGTAAAACGAGTCCTATATTGACATAACCTGAAAGGCCGCTCAACAAAGAAGAAGCCATGGCTCCAAAACCACCATTAAAAAAAGCCAGACTACGGTATGCAACTGCACATTGGGACAAAGTTCGTACCTTTTGGAGAAATGTCCGTTGGTCTGATTAAACAAAAATAGAACTGTTTGGCCATAATGACCATTGTTATGTTTGGAGGAAAAAGGGGGAGGCATGCAAGCTGAAGAACTCCATCCCAACCTTAAAGCATGGGGGTGACAGCATCATGTTGTGGGGGTGCTTTGCTGCTGAAGGGACTGGTGCACTTCACAAAATAGATGGCTTCATGAGGAGGAAAAGTATGTGGATATATTGAGCAACATTTCAAGACGTCAGTCAGGAAGTTAAAACTTGGTTGCAAATGGGTCTTCCAAATGGACAATGACCCCAAGCATACTTACAAAGTTGTGGCAAAATGGCTTAAGGATAACAAGGTCAAGGTATTCTAGTGGCAATCACAAAGTCCTGACCTCAATCCTGTAGAACATTTGTGGGCAGAACTGAAAAAGCGTGTGCGAGCAAGGAGGCCTACAAGTCTGACTCAGTTACACCAGCTCTGTCAGGAGGAATGGGCCAAAATTCACCCAACTTATTGTGGGAAGCTTGTGGAAGGCTACCCGAAACGTTTGACCCAAGTTAAACAATTTAAAGGCAATGCTACCAAATACTAATTGAGTGTATGTAAACTTCTGAACAATTGGGAATGTGATGAAATAAATAAATGCTGAAATAAATAATTCTCTCTACTATTATTCTGACATTTCACATTCTTAAAAATAAAGTGGTGATCCTAATTGACCTAAAACAGAGATTATGTACTAGGATTAAATGTCAGGAAATGTGAAAAACTGAGTTTAAATGTATTTGGCAAAGCTGTATGTAAACTTCCGACTTCAACTGTATATAAGTATCGCTCTCCACTTTCTGGAGGACTGAGGAGATGGAGAAAACACCTGTGTCTGGATTACACCTTAAGACTAAGGGCAACCATGGTATCCGTGACAGGGTATGTGGGTAAGATAGTCTAGCTAGCTACATTTTCAGATATTAAAAGTTTCTAATTTTGCCAAAGTAATTTTCATTTCAAGTTAAAGTGTACTGTTAGCTAGCTAGCTAATGTTAGCTGGCTGGCACACTAGCTAACGCTACGTGTATGATCTTATTATTAGTATCTCAGGGTAATTTGCTTGGCTAGTTGTAGCCTAATATTAGCTAGTTAACATCGAACCTGGTTGGTTACCTACCTGCAGATTCAGGCAGGGTGGTAACATAACGAGTTAGGATTATGGCTCATTGTTTACCTAGCTTCATGTCTTAACAAAATACTCCACTATAAAAGTAACCATTTCGGGTGCATTCGTAAATTCAGCCATCTACTCCAATTCAGAGCACTCTCTTCTGAGTGTGTTAGAGCGCAGAATATCTGATTAATTTCCGAACGTTCATCACCTGCTGAATATGGCCGGTGTCAGTAAACGCCAGCCAAAAAGCATAATTCAATTGTTGCCAGAAGCACAGTTACAGTCACCAATGCTCTGGATAACATGAAAACAGCCTATCCAGCTCTGCTAGAGCGAGTAAAATGGTCAGAGTGGGTTGTTCTCTCATTTGTGTCTGGAAGTAGCTAGCAAGCTAAACTTGTTAGCTAGTTAGCGTGGGTGCTTGACTGCCATTGTGAGGTCTGAACGCTTGGATCAACCCTACTCATCGGCCAGAGCATCCAATGTGCGCTCTGAACGCTCCGAGATCGAAACGCTCGGAATTTTCGAAAGAACAATCTGACAGCACAGCTGCAGTCACCAACAAGTTGAGGTCACAAAAGCTCTGGATAACATAAAAACAGCCTAACCAGCTCTGCTAGAGCGTGTAATGTTCAGTGAACTGTTCTCTCATTTGTGTATGGAAGTAGCTAGCAAGTTAGCCAGTTAGCTTGGGTGCTTGACTGCTGTTGTTAGTACAGAATGCTCAAATCAACGGTTATGGGTCGGGCTAAAGCTTCTAGGATGTTGACGATGCAGAATGGGTGGAGACGAAGAAGAGCTCTCCAGTTGGTACTAAAACATTCAAAGGCCATTTTCTCAAAAGTGAGGTAACAAGTTAATCAACTTTTAAAGGAGAATTACTTTCCCATTGTTCATCAAATGCAATGTATGATATACCATGTTGTAGCGTGTTGCTACGTAAGACCGAATCAAGCCGGTTGGTCACCCCTGAATAATCTGTATAATTGGCTCTTTTTTGGGATAGAATTTGTAACGATCCGAACCTTCAGATTCATTTCCAACTTAACGTTAGCGTAGACTAGTTGAACATGTGTAACAGTATAGACTTTACGTCCGTCCCCTCGCCCCGACCTGGGCGCAAAAAAAGGGACGCTCTACACACGTCAACAGTCACCCTCGAAGCATCGTTACCCATCGCTCCACAAAAGCCGCGGCCCCCGCAGAGCAAAGGGAACCACTACTTCAAGGTCTCAAAGCGAGTGACGTCACCAATTGAAACACTATTAGTGCGCACGACAGCTAACTAGCTAGCCATTTCACATCGGTTACACATGCATACATGTGGACAGGCACAGAAATTACATTTCGAGTAATAGAAATAAATATGGTATAACCCTCAACTTTTACATAGTGACCAGACCATTCAAATGTACCTAGGTAGGTAGGCAGACAGTATCTAGCTACAGCCATGTCTAACAGGCATGCTTTGGCAAATATTGTTTTTCATAGTAAAACCAGCTCATCAGTTTTAGAGATTTACAAGAGTTAAATTGTTGTATTATTGTTTCTCCTCACTGTTAGCTAGTAACTTAGCTAGCTAGCTTGCTGGATAGCCTATACTTGTTATTTACATTTGTTTTGAATCCTGCGTCATGCCTAGAGTAAGCACCCAGTATTATCGCCATATTCAACAGCTTTTAAGAAACATATTACTTTCAATCAGTGTTATCTTGTGATCAAGCCATCAATCTTTTGTGATTATTGGTGTCGTAAAAATGTTAGCTAACAGATTAGCAATTAGCATGTTTCAGTGGAAATACTACCACCATCAGCTTTTTGATAAGCGGTTTAGCAAGAAATACGGCCCGTATTAACGGCCAGTTATTGGCCACCTTACTATTTTTTTTACAAGATATATCTATTTAATTTTGTTTCAACATTTTTTAATCCAAAGTGTTTACTATATAGTTGACTATTTGGCTAGCCTTCCGGTTAAAAAAAAATACTTGCCTGGAATCGGTTAGCTATATTTCAGAGGTAAAAAGTTGGATATTAAATGATCTGAGGTCTGTCACGCAGTCAAATTTGACATGATACAGCGTGACCCACAAACTATATTACTTTTTTATTATTATAATTATAATTTTAGCAAACATGAAATGGCGTATTGATTTCTGCATATTGCACCTTTAAAATAGGATTGTTATAATTTAGAAAGGAAGCTTGTTATTCTCTACATTGTGTGTATGTGTGTGTGTCTGTCTGTGTGTGTGTGTGTGTGTGTGTGTGTGTGTGTGTGTGTGTGTGTGTGTGTGTGTCTATATCTACGTCAGTGTCTGTGCTCCTGTTTAGATCATTCATATGAAATGGAGCTGAGCTATAGATTCCTGTGTTATGTGCTCTGTGACGTCTGCAGGGGGAGTAGGAGGAGTGGAAGTAGGAGTTGGACAAAAAGCAGACAAAAATCAGAAAGAGGAGTAGGAAAAGACTGAGGAAATGAGAGTGAGTAATTGTGGGAGCCAGAGTGTTCACCTGGGCCATGTTCATTAGGCAAACATTGTGGACCATTGCAGATAGAAATGTCATGAATAGAGCGGAGGCATGTTTGTTCTACATAAGTGTTCCATAACATTTTGGGAAAATGCTGCATGAGATCTAGTGCAAACCATTCTATAGTAACTGTGCTACGTTATTACAATACACCGTTTCTTCCGGTGCCTCTCAGACCAACAGTGCCTCTCGAGGGACTATATTTAGAGCCCTTATCCATTTCCTGCCTCACCATAGCATACCCTATTGTTTCATAAATCTGCCTCTGATGTAACAGCTGACTTACATCTGCAAGCTGTCTGTTGGTCGCTTGGCAACTCAGCCAGCATGCCAATAACATGGTTACTCAGCAACCGTTTGCCACATGTGGCATACTACCCCTTTCTACTTCATTGATCCAGAATATTTCCCCATTAGCATATACAAAGAAGTATTCAGTAGTCATTTTAACCAAGCTATCCTTGTGTCCTACTGTTTATAGTTGCACACAAACAAATGTAACAAATTGATGTGAGAACTTTCAGGATGACTATTTCTTTTAAAAAATTACAGTGCAAGATGGAGATTTTTTCAGTGGAATTCAAGGTTGAATTTCATGGACATAATAGTTTGCATGTTTTGTAGTGCTTTATTCCTGAATCAAGTGTTAGCTGTTTGTTTTCTAGCAAAACTAAGTGTTTAAGTGATTTGGATGCACACATGCAATTTGAATATTTGTATCTATTTAATGAAATAATTGTTAATAAAAGAATGCTTTACTGGTAACCATTTTGTTTAACTGAGGGATGTCTCCTTTAATATCCGGAAAATTATGAAATAGTAGAAGAGGAAACGGATGCTGCAGCCGCATTTCTCATCTTCGCAGTGGGAATCCAATCGACATAAGTGTCTTGATAGAGGTCAGCTCATCCTACAGTACATAAAAAAATACAAAGCACACCTGATGTTAGAGTATCACTTCTTCAGGTCACCTATACCACCAGGGCTCATGAGTTTTTGGTTGTGTTGAATTAATTCAGGTGTTTTAGTGTCATACAGTGGGGCAAAAAAGTATTTAGTCAGCCACCAATTGTGCAAGTTCTCCCACTTAAAAAGATGGGTAAGCAGTTTTGTTTCTGGTGTCCTTTGACAGCTCTTTGGTCTTGGCCATAGTGGAGTTTGGAGTGGGACTGTTTGAGGTTGTGGACAGGTGTCTTTTATACTGATAACAAGTTCAAACAGGTGCCAACAATACAGGTAACGAGTGGAGGACAAAGGAGCCTCTTAAAGAAGAAGTTACAGGTCTGCGAGAGCCAGAAATCTTGCTTGTTTGTAGGTGACCAAATACCTATTTTCCACCATAATTTGCAAATAAATTCATTAAAAATCCTACAATGTGATTTTCTGGATTTTTTTTCTCATTTTGTCTGTCATAGTTGAAGTGTACCTATGATGAAAATGACAGGCCTCTCTCATCTTTTTAAGTGGAAGAACTTGCACAATTGGTGGCTGACTAAATACTTTTTTGCCCCACTGTATAAAGATTACATCTATTGTTGGGCTGAAACAACCAATAGTTATGACAGCAGGTTGTCCTGTCCCATTGAGGCCTGTGTCCTATGCTGTCATGTCCGTACATTTTCTCAACAAATGATCATTGGGTCAGTGCCATTAGAGTGTTTTTGGACAATATGTTCTCCTCCAGTCTAGATGGACGTAATATTGTACAATTTGTGTCTCACCTATTTGCTGGCCTAAATTAGATGGTTGCATTAAAGACAAGGTCGTTTTTATTGATCTGTTGGTCAGGATCAGCAGATAAGGCCAAGGCTATTCTGTTATTTGTCGTATTAAAGAAGATTCTGCTAATGTCTCCAGGCATACAAAGTGTATTAGAATTGCCTGAAATTGAATTATTAAAGGCCACATTTTTCCCGTGCAAAGAAAAGACAAGAAAGGTCTCTGATATAGCCTATAGGCCTATGCCACTACACGCTCAGCCATGCACAGTGATTAGATTGAGTTACTACATTGACTATCCACTCTACTCATCACTTTAGGAGTAGTTGGCTTACATTAGTCTGCAAATGCAATGAAAGATGCCTGCAATGCTATATTATTTTGAGGAAAATAACTATGAGAGAGACGCATGCTGGATAGACTACACTCTATCTAGCTAATGTTGGCAACTTAGTCTTGTTAACACCTGGTTACCATAACAACTCAACTAAACTGGAAATCAGACTAACCAGTGATGAAAAGATCGGCACTGACAGCTGTCTGGCTTCAGATTTTGACGGGCAAAAAGGTTTCTTCGCTTTTCTGCCAGTTCTTGAGTCTTATCTCCTTGGTATCTGTCAAAATATATATTTTCCCGTTGTCTTTCCTGCCTTGCTAGAGCAGCCAAATTACAGCACATAAATTGACCACATTTATACCTGCAAATGTGTTACATTATAGCCATGGTATAAAACACAGGAGGTTGTTGGCACCTTAATTGGGGAGAACGGGATTGTTCTAATGACTGGAGCAGAATTGGTGGTATGGTATCAAATACAATAAACACATGATTTCCAGGTGTCTGATACCATTCCATTCGCTACGTTCCGGCCATTATTATGAGCCGTTCTCCCTTAGCAGCCTCCTGTGGTGTAAAAGGGAAAATCAACTCGGGGCTCTATGCGTTCTCTATGGGAAATAATGCAATTCCGTGGAAGGTTAGTGGTTCAACTCCGCTAGCGTGTGTGAAACACACCTTCCACATTGTTCATTATTTTCTATAGAATGTATAACCCCTCGTTGATTATCCCTTACATTTCTGCATAACAATACGCTGTAGCCCACAAGCCTTCATGGTTTCTTGAGATATGTGTAGGCTGTGGGCTTTGCCCCAGTCACTCCTTAGCCACACCCATAGTCACTTCCTGGTTTGAGTGGGTGTGTCGGGAAGGGGGAATCCATGTTGTGGAGGCCAGGGGTGTATTTATTATGTCTTGAAACGGAAAGCGTTTACCGTTTAAGAACCGAGCGGACACAAAACACTTGAATACTAAACTGTTTATAGTTTAAAAGTCATTTTCTCACTATATACTGTACAAGTGAGCTCATCTATCATCCTCAAAGAATTGAATTGATTTTCAAGTGAAGCTTCCTCTGTAGGGTGTTGCATCTAACCAACAACGTTTGGAAGGCAATTTCTGAGTTCTAAGCCCTTACTTGAATTTATTATGTGAGTTGAGTCTCTATAATAATAAAGAAAATGTTTTACAGTTTTCTTCTGTGGTCTTCTTTCCTTAGAATTATTACGCAGACTAACAATGTAGCAGGTAAGTTCAAGCCTTATTTCATTTCTTTGCAGCTAAATTATTTTGATTTTTGGATTTCCTACTGAAATATAGGACAAATACATTGTTGCTAAACTAAAATTGCATTTCATTTTAAATTCCATCTGCGCTTATTAATTGGAAGTTGATGTGGTGGAATTGTGCTTTGATTCTGTATGCCAGCTGATTCATTTGTGAATGGACATTAATTACATGACATTCGTAGACTCTCTTTTGGTCTGTTAGCGGCGTTGGTTTCTAATACGCATTCTATAAGATATTATGGAAATGCATTTATTGTCAATGCTCTGATATACAGCTGGTTTTCAGGGTTATAGATGTGGGAGTCAAGAGACACTTCCATACCAGCCTGTAGCAGTGATGTTGCAATGTAACATACAGTTTGACCAGCAGGTGGCAATGTACACATACTGCTTGTTGCTCAGCAGCCAGCTAAATCCTGTTCTCACATTAAGCCTGTCTGGAGTCGCTGTCAGCAATGAAACAGAATTTTATTTGTGTTGTACTGCCAAAGAGAAAATACTTAATTGGCCATTTTATGATTTGATTTAATGTCTTACATATTAATGAATTGGCGGGAGTAATTCATGGTACTGTAACTGATGAACACACACATTTACATTTGAGTCATTTATGCAGAGCGACTTACAGTTTGTACATTCATCTTAAGATAGCTAGGTGGGACAACCACATGTCACATGTCATAGTAAGTACATTTTCCTCAGTAAAGTAGCTATCAGCAAAATCTGTGACAGTATTGGGGAAAAAGTAAAGTGTAAGTGTTAGTTCATGAAAGCCAACCCCCCCCACACACACACAATTTTATTTTACACACAAACACAGCTACACACCGAGACAACATAGATTAGTGCTTTCTTTTGTGGATTGAGAGTGCTGTATCAAACAGATGAGACTCTGGAATTTTCCATCCGGGGAAAATACAAGTTACAAGTTTTATTTGCTGACAAATGGCAGTCGTTCAACACTCTCAGTAGAGGGCTGTTTGAAACTGGGTGCCCGTCCATAGACCATCAACAAAACTGTACCTATACACAGCCAATCTGTAAATAGCACACCCGACTACCTCATCCCCATATTATTACTTACCCTCTTGCTCTTTTGCACCCCAGTATCTCTACTTGCACATCATCATCTGCACATCTATCATTCCAGTATTAATGCTAAATTGTAATTATTTCTGCCTCTATGGCCTATTTATACCCTACCTCCCTACTCTTCTACATTTGCACACACTGTACATAGATGTTTCTATTTTTCTTTTATTTTGTGTTATTGACTTTATGTCTGTTTATGTGCAACTCTGTGTTGTTGATTTTGTCGCACTGCTTTGCTTTATCTTGGCCAGGTCGCAGTTGTAAATAAGAACTTGTTCTCAACTGGCCTACCTGGTTAAATAAAGGTGTTCTCAACTGGCCTACCTGGTTAAATAAAGGTGTTCTCAACTGGCCTACCTGGTTAAATAAAGGTGTTCTCAACTGGCCTACCTGGTTAAATAAAGGTGTTCTCAACTGGCCTACCTGGTTAAATAAAGGTGAAATCAAATAAAAATAAAAAACACCTGCTGTATACCACCAGGCCATTCAATTACCACCCTGGAGGGTGGCGCTGCTGGTTTGATTATATCTCTTTTACCAGGAACTGACTAAGACCTGGGACTCTCTGGTCAATCAATGACATTACAATAACTGATTAATTACCTACCAGGTATTACATAAATACAGTAGGTATTTGGCCCTCAAGGGCCTGAAATTACATAAAAGCCCTGCTCTACTGTATAGTGTAAGTGTCTGATCAATCATAGGTCTATCAGCTGAGCCCCGAGAGGCAGTGAGAGCCGGCTGTCAAATGATCAGCTCCTACAGCTTCTGTTGTAACCAACGGCTGGGAACCTGGGGTATCAGCCCTGTGTTGATGAGAACAACACAGCTAAACAGCAGGCACTCAGGCATACTGCACCGGAGACTAACACAAACAGATGTGTTCTCTGCAGGAGAGCCATTCACACGCACGCATACGCTAAATGCCCCTCATAGAAAACCTTCCAGACCTCATCAGGTCTTGGTGGTCAAGCGCTATGGGCTTCTACGCCCTCTGGTGGCCGGAGAGGCCACCAAGTCCGGGCACGTCGAGGCATATGTCGCAGTCAGTGACCCAATGATTCTTTACGTTTCAGAGTGGGAGAGAGACACAGAGTAGATGTCCCTATCTCTCAGACAGGCAGGGGAGTTAAGGCAGCAGTGATATGAGTAGTGCAGCTGCAGTTCTGCTTCAGCCACCACAGGTCATGGCAATGCTTTGATATAGCAGATGTGTGGTCCATCTAGGGTCTCTCAAGACTTCTGGTCATATTAACCAGTGTCCTTCTCAATCAGCTGGTTTGATATGGCTGGCTGCAACTCCATTTGATGGATAGATCCCAACTAACTTGCGCCAACATACTAAAGGTACAAATGTGGATCTTAATTTGACCACTCTGCAATGCAGGACATTTAAAATGTGTAGTGTATTTGAGGTTTAAAAAGGCTTCTGACGTTTGTAATTTCCACTTTGACATGTCAGACTTTATTTCCCCGTATGAAAGATGTATCAACCCCTACAAAAATGTCCATTAATTATAATCCACATTTCCTGTTGCTGCAGGATTATTTTCCTGCGGTAGCAAACTGGCTCAAATTAAGATCCTACATATGTAGGTGAGAGGATGGTTCAAATGTACCAAAAAAACAAGCAAGCCGTCTCCTGCTTCACGGACAGCACCAAACAAGCCGTCTTCTGCTTCACAGACAGCACCAAACAAGCCATCTTCTGCTTCACAGACAGCAACAAACCAGCTGCCTCCTCTTTCATGGACAGCACCAAACAAGACGACTCCTGCTTCACGGACAGCACCAAATGAGACGACTCCTGCTGCACGGACAGAACCAAACAAGCCTCCTTCTGCTTCATTGACAGCATCAAACACACCGCCTCCTGCTTCACGAACAGCACACCACCTTGGATAAAATATAATTAGATGGAATCAGATGATAAGACTGATAGAGCAAACTACAGAGAAGTTCTCTGTGGTAGCCAACTTTTCTTATGGAAAATCATTTTTATTAACAGAAAAGGACCTTGCTAATGGATTACTTCCCAAAGGTGATAGAAAGCCAGACTTCATGAGTCCTTGTTCCCAGGGAAATGGACACGTTTTTGAAATGCAGGCTCTTTAATGAGGAGTGATTTGAACGTCAGCAGATACCACCGAGGGGCCTAAACAATGACACAGCCACCCCTCATAAAGGGTAAGGCAGACAGATTAAAGACATCAAATACATCTTTGATAAAGGTTTTACCAGCCTGCTGAAGCAATGGAAAATAGATCAAAGGGACTACAGGTTTGTGCTGCTTCCTGGACTGGCCTGTCTCCTTTCCCTCCAGTAGACATGTCTATTCATCTCTACGGCTCGGCACTATCCGCTTGAACATATCTCACAGTCTCACAGCCTGAGCATAATTTGGGCTGGTGAGTGCCAGTTCTTACAGAAAGCTGGGGGACTTACTGACTGGACAGGGAGTGAACTTTCTGTTTTGGTTCATTAGTTTTAATCTTGAGGGGGGTTATAAGAGTGTCGGCTTTGGGCTTTGGGCCACCCACCATGGAGTCATATTTTTCAGGTCTGACTCAGCTCTTGATGTCTAAATCAGTTTAATTAGGGTACTAATTGGGAGGACTTTCAGAGCACCCTCTCCTCTCCGAAGATTTCTCACAGCTCCTGTCTTGGTAGAGTACCTTGAGTCAATACCCAAAACTCACTTTGATGGGAGTGGGGAAGAGGCAAAACATACATTTTTACCAAGTGCAGATGATATCATATGATCAATAGCAGTTTTTTGGATGGACTGCAGAGAGACTGTGGACAGCTCCTTGCCATAGGGATTTTGGCTCCTCTCAGCTCTTTCGTTCCTCCATTCCGACATCCCTGTCTTGTTAATTCCACACCAGAGGTAGAAAGCGATTCATGCCGCATTCCAGACAGCTGCAGCGGTTCTCTTCCTCGTTGCCTGGGGCTATGTTGAAGTGAGAATCCTAGCTTTCCAGCATATCTCGATGGTACCGTTCTGTCAACTATCTCTGTCAGATAGCCCTCATTTGACACCCCATTCATCTCCACTGCAGTATGTGTAAGGGAGAAAGTAGGCGAAAATCACTGGTATAAACATAACACTTATGGAGAGCATTAGAACTTGTGAGTCTCTCCCTGCCCATGAGCCCAGAATGTTACAGTACTCATTGGCATTAGAATGCCAGTAATTACCCAGAGTTGTTCAGGGAGCTAATGTCTTAAACAGCCTAGGCTCAGGACAGGGGCCTGAAACACACATGCTTTGAGAAAGGGGCCCAGCACGGTTAGGCCTCATTTTTTTTCCATAGTGGCACGGAGAGACGCCAGAGAAAGATGACGTGTCAAAAACAACCAGTGCATATCATGTGAGATTCACACTTCCACAAGATGGGGAAGTAAGACTCTCACGTCTATGGAACATGACAGCGGGAAAGTGTCTGATCTTGCGATAGTGCCGACACCTCCTCCTTGTCCGTAGCATTTGTGTTCAGCCACAGCTTGAAAAAGGAGCTGTTGGTGTCATATGAAAGAGCGGACTTGACATGTAATTGACATGTTGTTCATCCTATACTGTCTTTGCTTTCAGAGTTTTCATTCATATGTACATCCTTTCATATGTACATGTTTCATCATCACTGGCAGCCGCCTCACTGTATTGGATCAGTGTGTTGAACTGGAAAGCCATAATGGAATTGCCAGGTACAACTCATTAGGTAATCACCATTAGTTTCCCCCATTAAGAACCCATCTGCAATGGGCATCGATTAGAGGATGTGTTGGGGCGTATACTCTCACACTGGCAGGATGAAACGAAGTACAGAAAGATTGGCTAGCAAGAGAGACAAATGTGTTTGCTGTTCAACTGTTTTTCAGTTGTCTATCCTATCAACGGGAACCAATGGGGATCCGTCTCTCAGTCATTAAAAAACACTATTTTGTCCAGATTAAAATGGATGATCCGTTGCTTGAAAAACATCCTTTATTTTGTCACCTTGGGTAACTGTAGACTCGACAGCTCACCACAAATGGGGTGTTATACTGTCATTATTTGTGCGGAACAACATTTTTGCAACATACCGTCTGGATAACAGCTCAGCCAGAGGAATAACTACTGCCATATGATGCATGCTGGGCAGTAGAACACTTCCAAAATGCACTTTAAACACATTTTTACTCATATCTCATTGCTGCCTGGTCTCAGTTGCCCGTATGTTGTCTTATGAGATTTCCACCCTTTATTCATGAATAATTCTCTACACGATTAATATAAGGGTATAGTGATTTGTAGCATGACAACAACATGCAAATTGGACTGATAATTTAGAAGCCGCAGTCGAGTGTTACACTGTCGATGTGGTCGCAATGGATGTAGCCAGAGGTTGATTGTGAGAAATGCTTTTGGATTGGACACCTTCGAATGCGGATATATACATACATCCGATATGTTAACCTACAGCACACAAAGAGCATGCCAACAACAGTACACCATGTAACAGCAAGTCCGTAACAGCCGGTCCACCAGCAGTACATCAGCTCACGTGGGTCTTTGGATAGTGCAAGAGTACATTTCAGCCAGTCTCCCTGTTCTGTGGCTGTGCCCCTGCCTGTCCCTGTACACAGAATGCTGCAGATAAGCAGGCAGTGTGGGCAGGCAGAGAGCTCAGCAGGGCCGTGACTGTGAATCCTAATGTGCCTCAGTATATACCACTGCCTTGCTCTGGCACTGCCTTGCCTGGGCTGACTGACAGGGAAAAGGATAAATACCCATCCTAATCCCCCTGTCTCCGTCTCATCCATCTGCTTCAATGCACCGAACTGGATTTGGCAACGAAGGGGGGGGGGGGGGGGGGGGGTTGGAGATGTCCCTACACCGTTACTGTAGTTACTGTAGCCCTAGCCAACTTTTGATTAACTGGGGAACCACTTGTTTCGATGGGAGATGCCAACCAGGGCTCTTCGTTCCATCAACATACTGTATGTGTACAGTGTGGCAGGCAGGCGGACGTGCAGCGCTCCAATGCTATGCCGCCGCGCTCCCTGAGCTCAAACAGTTTCCCCAGCCTAATAGGATGGTGGGAAGTGATGAAGTGACTTCCTTTAAAATAACTATTTGTCTTACTGTACGCCACACAATATGGAACTATCTAGATGCTTTTACTATAGGGGCTTGCTATCTATCATACAGTAGACACAGCTCTGGAACAAAGTAGAAGCTTCCTCAGCTAAAATCAGGCTTTATGTTGGTTCTATAGCTAGCAGCAGTGTGATGTGACGAGTAAATACAACCCACGGAGAGCTGATAGGAAGTTCCTCTTCTGCAGAGACTCTCAGGGAAACTGTCCGTTGTTTCCTCGTTTAGTTTTCAACTACTCAGAGATGTTTTCACCTTCTTTTGCAGTGAAAATATTCTGTTTGGGTAATTATTATCCCACTGTGATGTTTATGCCTTGCTGGCAGGAGGAAAATGTCCTAATCCACAGAATAGTTTCACTACTCAGTGTAGTTTCTCTATGCCCATAGTAGTTTCTCTACTCAGCGTAGTTTCTCTATGCCCATAGTAGTTTCGCTATGCCCATAGTAGTTTCTCTATGCCCATAGTAGTTTCTCTATGCCCATAATAGTTTCTCTATGCCCATAATAGGTTCTCTATCCCCATAATAGTTTCTCTATCCCGATAATAGTTTCTCTATGCCCATAGTAGTTTCTCTATGCCCATAGTAGTTTCTCTATGCCCATAGTAGTTTCTCTATGCCCATAATAGTTTCTCTACTCAGCGTAGTTTCTCTATGCCCATAATAGTTTCTCTACTCAGTGTAGTTTCTCTATGCCCATAGTAGTTTCTCTACTCAGTGTAGTTTCTCTATGCCCATAATAGTTTCTCTACTCAGCGTAGTTTCTCTATGCCCATAATAGTTTCTCTATGCCCATAGTAGTTTCTCTATGCCCATAATAGTTTCTCTATGCCCATAATAGTTTCTCTACTCAGCGTAGTTTCTCTATGCCCATAATAGTTTCTCTACTCAGTGTAGTTTCTCTATGCCCATAGTAGTTTCTCTACTCAGTGTAGTTTCTCTATGCCCATAATAGTTTCTCTACTCAGCGTAGTTTCTCTATGCCCGTAATAGTTTCTCTACTCAGTGTAGTTTCTCTATACCCATAGTAGTTTCTCTACTCAGTGTAGTTTCTCTATGCCCATAATAGTTTCTCTACTCAGCGTAGTTTCTCTATGCCCATAGTAGTTTCTCTATGCCCATAGTAGTTTCTCTATGCCCATAGTAGTTTCTCTATGCCCATAATAGTTTCTCTATGCCCATAATAGTTTCTCTATGCCCATAGTAGTTTCTCTATGCCCATAGTAGTTTCTCTATGCCCATAGTAGTTTCTCTATGCCCATAGTAGTTTCTCTATGCCCATAGTAGTTTCTCTATGCCCATAGTAGTTTCTCTATGCCCATAATAGTTTCTCTATGCCCATAATAGTTTCTCTATGCCCATAGTAGTTTCTCTATGCCCATAGTAGTTTCTCTATGCCCATAGTAGTTTCTCTATGCCCATAGTAGTTTCTCTATCCCAATAATAGTTTCTCTATCCCCATAGTAGTTTCTCTATGCCCATAGTAGTTTCTCTATGCCCATAATAGTTTCTCTATGCCCATAATAGTTTCTCTATGCCCATAGTAGTTTCTCTATGCCCATAGTAGTTTCTCTATGCCCATAGTAGTTTCTCTATGCCCATAGTAGTTTCTCTATGCCCATAGTAGTTTCTCTATGCCCATAGTAGTTTCTCTATCCCCATAGTAGTTTCTCTATGCCCATAGTAGTTTCTCTATGCCCATAATAGTTTCTCTATGCCCATAATAGTTTCTCTATGCCCATAATAGTTTCTCTATCCCAATAATAGTTTCTCTATCCCCATAATAGTTTCTCTATCCCCATAATAGTTTCTCTATCCCCATAATAGGTTCTCTATCCCCATAATAGTTTCTCTACTCAGCGTAGTATCTCTATGCCCATAATAGTTTCTCTACTCAGTGTAGTTTCTCTATGCCCATAGTAGTTTCTCTACTCAGTGTAGTTTCTCTATGCCCATAATAGTTTCTCTACTCAGCGTAGTTTCTCTATGCCCATAATACTTTCTCTATGCCCATAGTAGTTTCTCTATGCCCATAATAGTTTCTCTACTCAGCGTAGTTTCTCTATGCCCATAGTAGTTTCTCTATGCCCATAGTAGTTTCTCTATGCCCATAGTAGTTTCTCTATGCCCATAATAGTTTCTCTATGCCCATAATAGTTTCTCTATGCCCATAGTAGTTTCTCTATGCCCATAGTAGTTTCTCTATGCCCATAGTAGTTTCTCTATGCCCATAGTAGTTTCTCTATGCCCATAGTAGTTTCTCTATGCCCATAGTAGTTTCTCTATGCCCATAATAGTTTCTCTATGCCCATAATAGTTTCTCTATGCCCATAATAGTTTCTCTATCCCAATAATAGTTTCTCTATCCCCATAATAGTTTCTCTATGCCCATAGTAGTTTCTCTATCCCCATAATAGTTTCTCTATCCCCATAATAGTTTCTCTATCCCCATAATAGGTTCTCTATCCCCATAATAGTTTCTCTATCCCCATAATAGTTTCTCTATGCCCATAATAGTTTCTCTATCCCCATAATAGTTTCTCTATGCCCATAATAGTTTCTATCCCCATAATAGTTTCTCTATCCACATAATAGTTTCTCTATGCCCATAATAGTTTCTCTACTCAGCGTAGTTTCTCTATGCCCATAGTAGTTTCTCTATGCCCATAATAGTTTCTCTATGCCCATAGTAGTTTCTCTATGCCCATAATAGTTTCTCTATCCCCATAATAGTTTCTCTATGCCCATAATAGTTTCTCTATGCCCATAATAGTTTCTCTATGCCCATAGTAGTTTCTCTATGCCCATAGTAGTTTCTCTATGCCCATAATAGTTTCTCTATGCCCATAATAGTTTCTCTATGCCCATAATAGTTTCTCTATGCCCATAGTAGTTTCTCTATGCCCATAATAGTTTCTCTATGCCCATAATAGTTTCTCTATGCCCATAGTAGTTTCTCTATGCCCATAATAGTTTCTCTATGCCCATAATAGTTTCTCTATGCCCATAATAGTTTCTCTATGCCCATAATAGTTTGTCTATCCCCATAATAGTTTCTCTATGCCCATAGTAGTTTCTCTATGCCCATAGTAGTTTCTCTATGCCCATAATAGTTTTTCTATGCCCATAATAGTTTCTCTATGCCCATAATAGTTTCTCTATGCCCATAGTAGTTTCTCTATGCCCATAATAGTTTCTCTATGCCCATAATAGTTTCTCTATGCCCATAGTAGTTTCTCTATGCCCATAATAGTTTCTCTATGCCCATAATAGTTTCTCTATGCCCATAATAGTTTCTCTATGCCCATAATAGTTTCTCTATCCCCATAATAGTTTCTCTATGCCCATAATAGTTTCTCTATGCCCATAATAGTTTCTCTATCCCCATAATAGTTTCTCTATCCCAATAATAGTTTCTCTATCCCCATAATAGTTTCTCTATGCCGATAGTAGTTTCTCTATCCCCATAATAGTTTCTCTATCCCCATAATAGTTTCTCTATCCCCATAATAGGTTCTCTATCCCCATAATAGTTTCTCTATCCCCATAATAGTTTCTCTATGCCCATAGTATTTTCTCTATGCCCATAGTAGTTTCTCTATGCCCATAATAGTTTCTCTATGCCCATAATAGTTTCTCTATCCCCATAGTAGTATCTCTATCCCCATAGTAGTTTCTCTATGCCCATAATAGTTTCTCTATGCCCATAATAGTTTCTCTATGCCCATAGTAGTTTCTCTATGCCCATAGTAGTTTCTCTATGCCCATAATAGTTTCTCTATGCCCATAATAGTTTCTCTATCCCCATAATAGTTTCTCTATCCCCATAATAGTTTCTCTATGCCCATAGTAGTTTCTCTATCCCCATAATAGTTTCTCTATGCCCATAATAGTTTCTCTATGCCCATAATAGTTTCTCTATCCCCATAATAGTTTCTCTATCCCCATAATAGTTTCTCTATCCCCATAATAGTTTCTCTATGCCCATAATAGTTTCTCTACTCAGCGTAGTTTCTCTATCCCCATAGTAGTTTCTCTATCCCCATAATAGTTTCTCTAAGCCCATAATAGTTTCTCTATCCCCATAATAGTTTCTCTATCCCCATAATAGTTTCTCTATGCCCATAGTAGTTTCTCTATCCCCATAATAGTTTCTCTATGCCCATAGTAGTTTCTCTATGCCCATAGTAGTTTCTCTATCCCCATAATAGTTTCTCTATGCCCATAATAGTTTCTCTACTCAGCGTAGTTTCTGTATGCCCATAGTAGTTTCTCTATGCCCATAGTAGTTTCTCTATGCCCATAGTAGTTTCTCTATGCCCATAATAGTTTCTCTATCCCCATAATAGTTTCTCTATGCCCATAGTAGTTTCTCTATCCCCATAATAGTTTCTCTATCCCCATAATAGTTTCTCTATCCCCATAATAGTTTCTCTATCCCCATAATAGTTTCTCTATGCCCATAATAGTTTCTCTATGCCCATAGTAGTTTCTCTATCCCCATAATAGTTTCTCTATCCCCATAATAGTTTCTCTATCCCCATAATAGGTTCTCTATCCCCATAATAGTTTCTCTATCCCCATAATAGTTTCTCTATGCCCATAGTATTTTCTCTATGCCCATAGTAGTTTCTCTATGCCCATAATAGTTTCTCTATGCCCATAATAGTTTCTCTATCCCCATAATAGTTTCTCTATCCCCATAATAGTTTCTCTATGCCCATAGTAGTTTCTCTAATAGTTTCTCTATGCCCATAATAGTTTTTCTATGCCCATAATAGTTTCTCTATGCCCATAATAGTTTCTCTATGCCCATAATAGTTTCTCTATGCCCATAATAGTTTCTCTATGCCCATAATAGTTTCTCTATGCCATAGTAGTTTCTCTATGCCCATAATAGTTTCTCTATGCCCATAATAGTTTCTCTATGCCCATAATAGTTTCTCTATGCCCAGTAGTTTCTCTATCCCCATAATAGTTTCTCTATGCCCATAATAGTTTCTCTATGCCCATAATAGTTTCTCTATCCCCATAATAGTTTCTCTATCCCAATAATAGTTTCTCTATCCCCATAATAGTTTCTCTATGCCATAGTAGTTTCTCTATCCCCATAATAGTTTCTCTATCCCCATAATAGTTTCTCTATCCCCATAATAGGTTCTCTATCCCCATAATAGTTTCTCTATCCCCATAATAGTTTCTCTATGCCCATAGTATTTTCTCTATGCCCATAGTAGTTTCTCTATGCCCATAATAGTTTCTCTATGCCCATAATAGTTTCTCTATCCCCATAGTAGTATCTCTATCCCCATAGTAGTTTCTCTATGCCCATAATAGTTTCTCTATGCCCATAATAGTTTCTCTATGCCCATAGTAGTTTCTCTATCCCCATAGTAGTTTCTCTATGCCCATAATAGTTTCTCTATGCCCATAATAGTTTCTCTATCCCCATAATAGTTTCTCTATCCCATAATAGTTTCTCTATGCCCATAGTAGTTTCTCTATCCCCATAATAGTTTCTCTATGCCCATAATAGTTTCTCTATGCCCATAATAGTTTCTCTATCCCCATAATAGTTTCTCTATCCCCATAATAGTTTCTCTATCCCCATAATAGTTTCTCTATGCCCATAATAGTTTCTCTACTCAGCGTAGTTTCTCTATCCCCATAGTAGTTTCTCTATCCCCATAATAGTTTCTCTAAGCCCATAATAGTTTCTCTATCCCCATAATAGTTTCTCTATCCCCATAATAGTTTCTCTATGCCCATAGTAGTTTCTCTATCCCCATAATAGTTTCTCTATGCCCATAGTAGTTTCTCTATGCCCATAGTAGTTTCTCTATCCCCATAATAGTTTCTCTATGCCCATAATAGTTTCTCTACTCAGCGTAGTTTCTGTATGCCCATAGTAGTTTCTCTATGCCCATAGTAGTTTCTCTATGCCCAGTTTCTCTATGCCCATAATAGTTTCTCTATCCCCATAATAGTTTCTCTATGCCCATAGTAGTTTCTCTATCCCCATAATAGTTTCTCTATCCCCATAATAGTTTCTCTATCCCCATAATAGTTTCTCTATCCCCATAATAGTTTCTCTATGCCCATAATAGTTTCTCTATGCCCTAGTTTCTCTATCCCCATAATAGTTTCTCTATCCCCATAATAGTTTCTCTATCCCCATAATAGGTTTCTCTATCCCCATAATAGTTTCTCTATCCCCATAATAGTTTTCTCTATGCCCATAGTAGTTTCTCTATGCCCATAAGTAGTTTCTCTATCCCCATAATAGTTTCTCTATCCCCATAATAGTTTCTCTATCCCCATAATAGTTTCTCTATCCCCATAATAGTTTCTCTATGCCCATAGTATTTTCTCTATGCCCATAGTAGTTTCTCTATGCCCATAATAGTTTCTCTATGCCCATAATAGTTTCTCTATCCCCATAGTAGTTTCTCTATCCCCATAGTAGTTTCTCTCCCCATAATAGTTTCTCTATGCCCATAATAGTTTCTCTATGCCCATAGTAGTTTCTCTATGCCCATAGTAGTTTCTCTATGCCCATAATAGTTTCTCTATGCCCATAATAGTTTCTCTATCCCCATAATAGTTTCTCTATCCCCATAATAGTTTCTCTATCCCCATAATAGTTTCTCTATCCCCATAATAGTTTCTCTATGCCCATAATAGTTTCTCTATGCCCATAGTAGTTTCTCTATCCCCATAATAGTTTCTCTATCCCCATAATAGTTTCTCTATCCCCATAATAGTTTCTCTATGCCCATAATAGTTTCTCTATGCCCATAGTAGTTTCTCTATCCCCATAATAGTTTCTCTATCCCCATAATAGTTTCTCTATCCCCATAATAGTTTCTCTATGCCCATAATAGTTTCTCTACTCAGCGTAGTTTCTCTATGCCCATAGTAGTTTCTCTATGCCCATAATAGTTTCACTATGCCCATAATAGTTTCTCTATCCCCATAATAGTTTCTCTATCCCCATAATAGTTTCTCTATCCCCATAATAGTTTCTCTATGCCCATAATAGTTTCTCTATGCCCATAATAGTTTCTCTATCCCCATAATAGTTTCTTTATGCCCATAATAGTTTCTCTATCCCCATAATAGTTTCTCTATCCCCATAATAGTTTCTCTATCCCCATAATAGTTTCTCTATGCCTATAATAGTTTCTCTATCCCCATAATAGTTTCTCTATGCCCATAATAGTTTCTCTATGCCCATAGTAGTTTCTCTATCCCCATAATAGTTTCTCTATCCCCATAATAGTTTCTCTATCCCCATAATAGTTTCTCTATCCCCATAATAGTTTCTCTATCCCCATAATAGTTTCTCTATCCCCATAATAGTTTCTCTATCCCCATAATAGTTTCTCTATGCCCATAGTATTTTCTCTATGCCCATAGTAGTTTCTCTATGCCCATAATAGTTTCTCTATGCCCATAATAGTTTCTCTATCCCCATAGTAGTATCTCTATCCCCATAGTAGTTTCTCTATGCCCATAATAGTTTCTCTATGCCCATAATAGTTTCTCTATGCCCATAGTAGTTTCTCTATGCCCATAGTAGTTTCTCTATGCCCATAATAGTTTCTCTATGCCCATAATAGTTTCTCTATCCCCATAATAGTTTCTCTATCCCCATAATAGTTTCTCTATGCCCATAGTAGTTTCTCTATCCCCATAATAGTTTCTCTATGCCCATAATAGTTTCTCTATGCCCATAATAGTTTCTCTATGCCCATAATAGTTTCTCTATGCCCATAATAGTTTCTCTATCCCCATAATAGTTTCTCTATCCCCATAATAGTTTCTCTATGCCCATAGTAGTTTCTCTATCCCCATAATAGTTTCTCTATCCCCATAATAGTTTCTCTATCCCCATAATAGGTTCTCTATCCCCATAATAGTTTCTCTATCCCCATAATAGTTTCTCTATCCCCATAATAGTTTCTCTATGCCCATAGTAGTTTCTCTATCCCCATAATAGTTTCTCTATCCCCATAATAGTTTCTCTATCCCCATAATAGGTTCTCTATCCCCATAATAGTTTCTCTATCCCCATAATAGTTTCTCTATCCCCATAATAGTTTCTCTATCCCCATAGTAGTTTCTTTATGCTCATAATAGTTTCTCTATCCCCATAGTAGTTTCTCTATGCTCATAATAGTTTCTCTATCCCCATAGTAGTTTCTCTATGCCCATAATAGTTTCTCTATCCCCATAGTAGTTTCTCTATGCCCATAATAGTTTCTCTATGCCCATAGTAGTTTCTCTATGCCCATAATAGTTTCTCTATGCCCATAATAGTTTCTCTATATAATAGTTTCTCTACTCAGCATAGTTTCTCTATGCCCATAATAGTTTCTCTTCTCGTAGTTTCTCTATGCCCATAGTAGTTTCTCTATGCCCATAGTAGTTTCTCTATGCCCATAGTAGTTTCTCTATGCCCATAATAGTTTCTCTACTCAGCGTAGTTTCTCTATGCCCATAATAGTTTCTCTATGCCCATAGTAGTTTCTCTATGCCCATAGTAGTTTCTCTATGCCCATAGTAGTTTCTCTATGCCCATAGTAGTTTCTCTATGCCCATAATAGTTTCTCTATGCCCATAATAGTTTCTCTAAGCCCATAGTAGTTTCTCTATGCCCATAATAGTTTCTCTATCCCCATAATAGTTTCTCTATGCCCATAGTAGTTTCTCTATGCCCATAATAGTTTCTCTATGCCCATATTAGTTTCTCTATGCCCATAGTAGTTTCTCTATGCCCATAATAGTTTCTCTATCCCCATAATAGTTTCTCTATCCCCATAATAGTTTCTCTATCCCCATAATAGTTTCTCTATGCCCATAGTAGTTTCTCTATCCCCATAATAGGTTATCTATCCCCATAATAGTTTCTCTATCCCCATAATAGTTTCTCTATCCCCATAATAGTTTCTCTATGCCCATAATAGTTTCTCTATGCCCATAGTAGTTTCTCTATGCCCATAGTAGTTTCTCTATCCCCATAATAGTTTCTTTATCCCCATAATAGTTTCTCTATGCCCATAATAGTTTCTCTATGCCCATAATAGTTTCTCTACTCAGCGTAGTTTCTCTATGCCCATAATAGTTTCTCTATGCCCATAATAGTTTCTCTATGCCCATAATAGTTTCTCTATCCCCATAATAGTTTCTCTATCCCCATAATAGTTTCTCTATGCCCATAGTAGTTTCTCTATCCCCATAATAGTTTCTCTATGCCCATAGTAGTTTCTCTATGCCCATAGTAGTTTCTCTATCCCCATAATAGTTTCTCTATCCCCATAATAGTTTCTCTATCCCCATAATAGTTTCTCTATGCCCATAGTAGTTTCTCTATCCCCATAATAGTTTCTCTATCCCCATAATAGTTTCTCTATCCCCATAATAGGTTCTCTATCCCCATAATAGTTTCTCTATCCCCATAATAGTTTCTCTATCCCCATAATAGTTTCTCTATCCCCATAGTAGTTTCTTTATGCTCATAATAGTTTCTCTATCCCCATAGTAGTTTCTCTATGCTCATAATAGTTTCTCTATCCCCATAGTAGTTTCTCTATGCCCATAATAGTTTCTCTATCCCCATAGTAGTTTCTCTATGCCCATAATAGTTTCTCTATGCCCATAGTAGTTTCTCTATGCCCATAATAGTTTCTCTATGCCCATAATAGTTTCTCTATGCCCATAATAGTTTCTCTACTCAGCATAGTTTCTCTATGCCCATAATAGTTTCTCTACTCAGCGTAGTTTCTCTATGCCCATAGTAGTTTCTCTATGCCCATAGTAGTTTCTCTATGCCCATAATAGTTTCTCTACTCAGCGTAGTTTCTCTATGCCCATAATAGTTTCTCTATGCCCATAGTAGTTTCTCTATGCCCATAGTAGTTTCTCTATGCCCATAGTAGTTTCTCTATGCCCATAGTAGTTTCTCTATGCCCATAATAGTTTCTCTATAGTTTCCCATAATAGTTTCTCTATGCCCATAATAGTTTCTCTATCCCCATAATAGTTTCTCTATGCCCATAATAGTTTCTCTATGCCCCTATGCCCATAGTTTCTCTATGCCCATAGTAGTTTCTCTATGCCCATAATAGTTTTCTATCCCCATAATAGTTTCTCTATCCCCATAATAGTTTCTCTATCCCCATAATAGTTTCTCTATGCCCATAGTAGTTTCTCTATCCCCATAATAGGTTATCTATCCCCATAATAGTTTCTCTATCCCATAATAGTTTCTCTATCCCCATAATAGTTTCTCTATGCCCATGATAGTTTCTCTATGCCCATAGTAGTTTCTCTATGCCCATAGTAGTTTCTCTATCCCCATAATAGTTTCTTTATCCCCATAATAGTTTCTCTATGCCCATATAGTTTCTCTATGCCCATAATAGTTTCTCTATCAGCGTAGTTTCTCTATGCCCATAATAGTTTCTCTATGCCCATAATAGTTTCTCTATGCCCATAATAGTTTCTCTATCCCCATAATAGTTTCTCTATCCCCATAATAGTTTATCTATGCCCATAGTAGTTTCTCTATCCCCATAATAGTTTCTCTATGCCCATAATAGTTTCTCTATGCCCATAGTAGTTTCTCTATCCCCATAATAGTTTCTCTATGCCCATAATAGTTTCTCTACTCAGTTTCTGTATGCCCATAGTAGTTTCTCTATGCCCATAGTAGTTTCTCTATCCCCATAATAGTTTCTCTTGCCCATAATAGTTTCTCTATCCCCATAATAGTTTCTCTATGCCCATTAGTTTCTCTATGCCCATAGTAGTTTCTCTATGCCCATAATAGTTTCTCTTCATAATAGTTTCTCTATCCCCATAATAGTTTCTCTATCCCCATAATAGTTTCTCTATGCCCATAGTAGTTTCTCTATCCCCATAATAGGTTATCTATCCCATAATAGTTTCTCTATCCCCATAATAGTTTCTCTATCCCCATAATAGTTTCTCTATGCCCATAGTAGTTTCTCTATCCCCATAATAGGTTATCTATCCCCATAATAGTTTCTCTATCCCCATAATAGTTTCTCTATCCCCATAATAGTTTCTCTATGCCCATAATAGTTTCTCTATGCCCATAGTAGTTTCTCTATGCCCATAGTAGTTTCTCTATCCCCATAATAGTTTCTTTATCCCCATAATAGTTTCTCTATGCCCATAATAGTTTCTCTATGCCCATAATAGTTTCTCTATCAGCGTAGTTTCTCATGCCCATAATAGTTTCTCTATGCCCATAATAGTTTCTCTATCCCCATAATAGTTTCTCTATCCCCATAATAGTTTCTCTATCCCCATAATAGTTTCTCTATGCCCATAGTAGTTTCTCTATCCCCATAATAGTTTCTCTATGCCCATAGTAGTTTCTCTATGCCCATAGTAGTTTCTCTATCCCCATAATAGTTTCTCTATCCCCATAATAGTTTCTCTATCCCCATAATAGTTTCTCTATGCCCATAGTAGTTTCTCTATCCCCATAATAGTTTCTCTATCCCCATAATAGTTTCTCTATCCCCATAATAGGTTCTCTATCCCCATAATAGTTTCTCTATCATAATAGTTTCTCTATCCCCATAATAGTTTCTCTATGCCCATAGTAGTTTCTTTATGCTCATAATAGTTTCTCTATCCCCATAGTAGTTTCTCTATGCTCATAATAGTTTCTCTATCCCCATAGTAGTTTCTCTATGCCCATAATAGTTTCTCTATCCCCATAGTAGTTTCTCTATGCCCATAATAGTTTCTCTATCCCCATAGTAGTTTCTCTATGCCCATAGTTTCTCTATGCCCATAATAGTTTCTCTATGCCCATAATAGTTTTCTCTATAGTTTCTCTATGCCCATAATAGTTTTCTACTAGTTTCTCTATGCCCATAGTAGTTTCTCTATGCCCATAGTAGTTTCTCTATGCCCATAGTAGTTTCTCTATGCCCCATAATAGTTTCTCTATGCCCATAGTAGTTTCTCTATGCCCATAGTAGTTTCTCTATGCCCATAGTAGTTTCTCTATCCCCATAGTAGTTTCTCTATGCCCATAGTAGTTTCTCTATGCCCATAATAGTTTCTCTATGCCCATAATAGTTTCTCTATGCCCATAGTAGTTTCTCTAGTTTCTCTATGCCCCATAGTTTCTCTATGCCCATAATAGTTTCTCTATGCCCATAGTAGTTTCTCTATGCCCATAATAGTTTCTCTATGCCCATAATAGTTTCTCTATGCCCATAATAGTTTCTCTATGCCCATAGTAGTTTCTCTATGCCCATAGTAGTTTCTCTATCCCCATAATAGTTTCTCTATCCCCATAATAGTTTCTCTATAATAGTTTCTCTATCCCCATAATAGTTTCTCTATCCCCATAGTAGTTTTCTATCTATAGTTTCCATAATAGTTTCTCTCATATAGCCCATAGTAGTTTCTCTATCCCCATAATAGTTTCTTTATCATAATAGTTTCTCCATAATAGTTTCTCTATGCCCATAATAGTTTCTCTAAGCGTAGTTTCTCTATGCCCATAATAGTTTCTCTATGCCCATAATAGTTTCTCTATGCCCATAGTAGTTTCTCTATCCCATAATAGTTTCTCTATCCCCATAATAGTTTCTCTATGCCCATAGTAGTTTCTCTATCCCCATAATAGTTTCTCTATGCCCATAGTAGTTTCTCTATGCCCATAGTAGTTTCTCTATCCCCATAATAGTTTCTCTATGCCCATAATAGTTTCTCTCTCAGGCGTAGTTTCCATGCCCAAGTAGTTTCTCTATGCCCGTAGTTTCTCTATGCCCATAATAGTTTCTCTATGCCCATAATAGTTTCTCTATCCCCATAATAATAGTTTCTCTATCCCCATAATAGTTTCTCTATCCCCATAATAGTTTCTCTATCCCCAGTTTCTCTATGCCCATAATAGTTTCTCTATGCCCATAGTAGTTTCTCTATCCCCATAATAGTTTCTCTATCCCCATAATAGTTTCTCTATCCCCATAATAGTTTCTCTATGCCCATAATAGTTTCTCTATGCCCATAGTAGTTTCTCTATCCCATAATAGTTTCTCTATCCCCATAATAGTTTCTCTATCCCCATAATAGTTTCTCTATTCTCTACTCAGCGTAGTTTCTCTATGCCCATAGTAGTTTCTCTATCCCCATAATAGTTTCACTATGCCCATAATAGTTTTCTATCCCCTATCCCCATAATAGTTTCTCTATCCCCATAATAGTTTCTCTATCCCCATAATAGTTTCTCTATGCCCATAATAGTTTCTCTATCCCCATAATAGTTTCTCTATCCCCATAATAGTTTCTCTATCCCATAATAGTTTCTCTATCCCCATAATAGTTTCTCTATCCCCATAATAGTTTCTCTATCCCCATAATAGTAGTTTCTCTATCCCCATAATAGTTTCTCTATCCCCATAATAGTTTCTCTATCCCCATAATAGTTTCTCTATCCCCATAATAGTTTCTCTATCCCCATAATAGTTTCTCTATCCCCATAATAGTTTCTCTATGCCCATAATAGTTTCTCTATCCCCATAGTAGTTTCTCTATCCCCATAATAGTTTCTCTATGCCCATAATAGTTTCTCTATCCCCATAGTAGTTTCTCTATCCCCATAGTAGTTTCTCTATCCCCATAATAGTTTCTCTATCCCCATAATAGTTTCTCTATGCCCATAATAGTTTCTCTATGCCCATAGTAGTTTCTCTATGCCCATAATAGTTTCTCTATGCCCATAATAGTTTCTCTATCCCCATAATAGTTTTCTATCATAATAGTTTATCCCCAGTTTCTCTATCCCCATAGTTTCTCTATCCCCATAATAGTTTCTCTATGCCCATAATAGTTTCTCTATCCCCCATAATAGTTTCTCTATCCCCATAATAGTTTCTCTATGCCCATAGTAGTTTCTCTATCCCCATAATAGTTTCTCTATGCCCATAATAGTTTCTCTATGCCCTAGTTTCTCTATCCCCATAATAGTTTCTCTATCCCCATAATAGTTTCTCTATCCCCATAATAGTTTCTCTATCCCCATAATAGTTTCTCTATCCCCATAATAGTTTCTCTATGCCCATAGTATTTTCTCTATGCCCATAGTAGTTTCTCTATGCCCATAGTAGTTTCTCTATGCCCATAATAGTTTCTCTATGCCCATAATAGTTTCTCTATCCCCATAGTAGTATCTCTATCCCCATAGTAGTTTCTCTATGCCCATAATAGTTTCTCTCTATAGTTTCTCCCATAGTAGTTTCTCTATGCCCATAGTAGTTTCTCTATGCCCATAATAGTTTCTCTATGCATAATAGTTTCCATCCCCATAATAGTTTCTCTATCCCCATAATAGTTTATCTATGCCCATAGTAGTTTCTCTATCCCCATAATAGTTTCTCTATGCCCATAATAGTTTATCTATGCCCATAATAGTTTCTCTATGCCCATAATAGTTTCTCTATCCCCATAATAGTTTCTCTATCCCCATAATAGTTTCTCTATGCCCATAGTAGTTTCTCTATCCCCATAATAGTTTCTCTATCCCCATAATAGTTTCTCTATCCCCATAATAGGTTCTCTATCCCCATAATAATTTCTCTATCCCCATAATAGTTTCTCTATCCCCATAATAGTTTCTCTATGCCCATAGTAGTTTCTCTATCCCCATAATAGTTTCTCTATCCCCATAATAGTTTCTCTATCCCCATAATAGGTTCTCTATCCCCATAATAGTTTCTCTATCCCCATAATAGTTTCTCTATCCCCATAATAGTTTCTCTATCCCCATAGTAGTTTCTTTATGCTCATAATAGTTTCTCTATCCCCATAGTAGTTTCTCTATGCTCATAATAGTTTCTCTATCCCCATAGTAGTTTCTCTATGCCCATAATAGTTTCTCTATCCCCATAGTAGTTTCTCTATGCCCATAATAGTTTCTCTATGCCCATAATAGTTTCTCTATGCCCATAATAGTTTCTCTACTCAGCGTAGTTTCTCTATGCCCATAATAGTTTCTCTATGCCCATAATAGTTTCTCTATGCCCCTAATAGTTTCTCTACTCAGCATAGTTTCTCTATGCCCATAATAGTTTCTCTACTCAGCGTAGTTTCTCTATGCCCATAGTAGTTTCTCTATGCCCATAGTAGTTTCTCTATGCCCATAGTAGTTTCTCTATGCCCATAATAGTTTCTCTACTCAGCGTAGTTTCTCTATGCCCATAATAGTTTCTCTATCCCCATAGTAGTTTCTCTATGCCCATAGTAGTTTCTCTATGCCCATAGTAGTTTCTCTATGCCCATAATAGTTTCTCTATGCCCATAGTAGTTTCTTTATGCTCATAATAGTTTCTCTATCCCCATAGTAGTTTCTCTATGCTCATAATAGTTTCTCTATCCCCATAGTAGTTTCTCTATGCCCATAATAGTTTCTCTATCCCCATAGTAGTTTCTCTATGCCCATAATAGTTTCTCTATGCCCATAATAGTTTCTCTATGCCCATAATAGTTTCTCTACTCAGCGTAGTTTCTCTATGCCCATAATAGTTTCTCTATGCCCATAATAGTTTCTCTATGCCCCTAATAGTTTCTCTACTCAGCATAGTTTCTCTATGCCCATAATAGTTTCTCTACTCAGCGTAGTTTCTCTATGCCCATAATAGTTTCTCTATGCCCATAATAGTTTCTCTATGCCCATAATAGTTTCTCTACTCAGCGTAGTTTCTCTATGCCCATAATAGTTTCTCTATGCCCATAATAGTTTCTCTATGCCCCTAATAGTTTCTCTACTCAGCATAGTTTCTCTATGCCCATAATAGTTTCTCTACTCAGCGTAGTTTCTCTATGCCCATAATAGTTTCTCTATGCCCATAGTAGTTTCTCTATGCCCATAGTAGTTTCTCTATGCCCATAGTAGTTTCTCTATGCCCATAGTAGTTTCTCTATGCCCATAATAGTTTCTCTATGCCCATAATAGTTTCTCTAAGCCCATAGTAGTTTCTCTATGCCCATAATAGTTTCTCTATCCCCATAATAGTTTCTCTATGCCCATAGTAGTTTCTCTATGCCCATAATAGTTTCTCTATGCCCATATTAGTTTCTCTATGCCCATAGTAGTTTCTCTATGCCCATAATAGTTTCTCTATCCCCATAATAGTTTCTCTATCCCCATAATAGTTTCTCTATCCCCATAATAGTTTCTCTATGCCCATAGTAGTTTCTCTATCCCCATAATAGGTTATCTATCCCCATAATAGTTTCTCTATCCCCATAATAGTTTCTCTATGCCCATAATAGTTTCTCTATGCCCATAGTAGTTTCTCTATGCCCATAGTAGTTTCTCTATCCCCATAATAGTTTCTTTATCCCCATAATAGTTTCTCTATGCCCATAATAGTTTCTCTATGCCCATAATAGTTTCTCTACTCAGCGTAGTTTCTCTATGCCCATAATAGTTTCTCTATGCCCATAATAGTTTCTCTATGCCCATAATAGTTTCTCTATCCCCATAATAGGTTCTCTATCCCCATAATAGTTTCTCTATCCCCATAATAGTTTCTCTATCCCCATAATAGTTTCTCTATCCCCATAATAGTTTCTCTATGCCCATAATAGTTTCTCTATGCCCATAATAGTTTCTCTACTCAGCGTTTGTTTCTCTATGCCCATAATAGTTTCTCTACTCAGCGTAGTTTCTCTATGCCCATAGTAGTTTCTCTATGCCCATAGTAGTTTCTCTATGCCCATAGTAGTTTCTCTATGCCCATAGTTGTTTCTCTATGCCCATAACAGTTTCTCTACTCAGCGTAGTTTCTCTATGCCCATAATAGTTTCTCGATGCCCATAGTAGTTTCTCTATGCCCATAGTAGTTTCTCTATGCCCATAGTAGTTTCTCTATGCCCATAATAGTTTCTCTATGCCCATAGTAGTTTCTCTATGCCCATAATAGTTTCTCTACTCAGCGTAGTTTCTCTATCCCCATAATAGTTTCTCTATGCCCATAATAGTTTCTCTACTCAGCGTAGTTTCTCTATGCCCATAGTAGTTTCTCTATGCCCATAATAGTTTCTCTATGCCCATAATAGTTTCTCTACTCAGCGTAGTTTCTCTATGCCCATTGTAATTTCTCTATGCCCATAGTAGTTTCTCTATGCCCATAGTAGTTTCTCTATGCCCATAGTAGTTTCTCTATGCCCATAGTAGTTTCTCTATGCCCATAGTAGTTTCTCTATGCCCATAATAGTTTCTCTATCCCCATAGTAGTTTCTCTATGCCCATAATAGTTTCTCTATGCCCATAATAGTTTCTCTATCCCCATAGTAGTTTCTCTATGCCCATAGTAGTTTCTCTATGCCCATAATAGTTTCTCTATCCCCATAGTAGTTTCTCTATGCCCATAATAGTTTCTCTATGCCCATAGTAGTTTCTCTATGCCCATAATAGTTTCTCTATGCCCATAATAGTTTCTCTACTCAGCGTAGTTTCTCTATGCCCATAATAGTTTCTCTACTCAGCGTAGTTTCTCTATGCCCATAGTAGTTTCTCTATGCCCATAGTAGTTTCTCTATGCCCATAGTAGTTTCTCTATGCCCATAGTAGTTTCTCTAAGCCCATAATAGTTTCTCTACTCAGCGTAGTTTCTCTATGCCCATAATGGTTTCTCTATGCCCATAGTAGTTTCTCTATGCCCATAGTAGTTTCTCTATGCCCATAGTAGTTTCTCTATGCCCATAGTAGTTTCTCTATGCCCATAATAGTTTCTCTATGCCCATAGTAGTTTCTCTATGCCCATAATAGTTTCTCTATGCCCATAATAGTTTCTCTATGCCCATAATAGTTTCTCTATGCCCATAATAGTTTCTCTAAGCCCATAGTAGTTTCTCTATACCCATAATAGTTTCTCTATCCCCATAATAGTTTCTCTATGCCCATAGTAGTTTCTCTATGCCCATAATAGTTTCTCTATGCCCATAATAGTTTCTCTATGCCCATAGTAGTTTCTCTATGCCCATAATAGTTTCTCTATCCCCATAATAGTTTCTCTATCCCCATAATAGTTTCTCTATCCCCATAATAGTTTCTCTATGCCCATAGTAGTTTCTCTATCCCCATAATAGGTTATCTATCCCCATAATAGTTTCTCTATCCCCATAATATTTTCTCTATCCCCATAATAGTTTCTCTATGCCCATAATAGTTTCTCTATGCCCATAATAGTTTCTCTATGCCCATAATAGTTTCTCTACTCAGCGTAGTTTCTCTATGCCCATAATAGTTTCTCTATGCCCATAATAGTTTCTCTATGCCCATAATAGTTTCTCTATCCCCATAATAGGTTCTCTATCCCCATAATAGGTTCTCTATCCCCATAATAGTTTCTCTATCCCCATAATAGTTTCTCTATCCCCATAATAGTTTCTCTATCCCCATAATAGTTTCTCTATGCCCATAATAGTTTCTCTATGCCCATAATAGTTTCTCTACTCAGCGTTTGTTTCTCTATGCCCATAATAGTTTCTCTATGCCCATAGTAGTTTCTCTATGCCCATAGTAGTTTCTCTATGCCCATAGTAGTTTCTCTATGCCCATAGTAGTTTCTCTATGCCCATAATAGTTTCTCTACTCAGCGTAGTTTCTCTATGCCCATAATAGTTTCTCTATGCCCATAGTAGTTTCTCTATGCCCATAGTAGTTTCTCTATGCCCATATTAGTTTCTCTATGCCCATAATAGTTTCTCTATGCCCATAGTAGTTTCTCTATGCCCATAATAGTTTCTCTACTCAGCGTAGTTTCTCTATCCCCATAATAGTTTCTCTATGCCCATAATAGTTTCTCTACTCAGCGTAGTTTCTCTATGCCCATAGTAGTTTCTCTATGCCCATAATAGTTTCTCTATGCCCATAATAGTTTCTCTACTCAGCGTAGTTTCTCTATGCCCATTGTAGTTTCTCTATGCCCATAGTAGTTTCTCTATGCCCATAGTAGTTTCTCTATGCCCATAGTAGTTTCTCTATGCCCATAGTAGTTTCTCTATGCCCATAGTAGTTTCTCTATGCCCATAGTAGTTTCTCTATGCCCATAGTAGTTTCTCTATGCCCATAATAGTTTCTCTATGCCCATAGTAGTTTCTCTATGCCCATAATAGTTTCTCTATGCCCATAATAGTTTCTCTATGCCCATAATAGTTTCTCTATGCCCATAATAGTTTCTCTATGCCCATAGTAGTTTCTCTATGCCCATAGTAGTTTCTCTTCTCAGCGTAGTTTCTCTATGCCCATAATAGTTTCTCTACTCAGTGTAGTTTCTCTATGCCCATAATAGTTTCTCTATCCCCATAATAGTTTCTCTATCCCCATAATAGTTTCTCTATGCCCATAGTAGTTTCTCTATCCCCATAGTAGTTTCTCTATCCCCATAATAGTTTCTCTATCCCCATAATAGGTTCTCGATCCCCATAATAGTTTCTCTATCCCCATAATAGTTTCTCTATCCCCATAATAGTTTATCTATGCCCATAATAGTTTCTCTATGCCCATAATAGTTTCTCTATGCCCATAATAGTTTCTCTATCCCCATAATAGGTTCTCTATCCCCATAATAGTTTCTCTATCCCCATAATAGCTTCTCTATCCCCATAATAGTTTCTCTATCCCCATAATAGTTTCTCTATCCCCATAATAGTTTCTCTATCCCCATAATAGTTTCTCTATCCCCATAATAGTTTCTCTGTTTCTCTATCCCCATAATAGTTTCTCTATCCCCATAATAGTTTCTCTATCCCCATAATAATTTCTCTATCCCCATAATAGTTTCTCTGTTTCTATATCCCCATAATAGTTTCTCTATCCCCATAATAGTTTCTCTATCCCCATAATAGTTTCTCTATCCCCATAATAGTTTCTCTGTTTCTCTATCCCCATAATAGTTTCTCTATCCCCATAATAGTTTCTCTATCCCCATAATAATTTCTCTATCCCCATAATAGTTTCTCTGTTTCTATATCCCCATAATAGTTTCTCTATCCCCATAATAGTTTCTCTATCCCCATAATAGCTTCTCTATCCCCATAATAGTTTCTCTATCCCCATAATAGTTTCTCTATCCCCATAATAGTTTCTCTATCCCCATAATAATTTCTCTATCCCCATAATAGTTTCTCTGTTTCTATATCCCCATAATAGTTTCTCTATCCCCATAATAGTTTCTCTATCCCCATAATAGGTTCTCTATCCCCATAATAGTTTCTCTATCCCCATAATAGTTTCTCTATCCCCATAATAGTTTATCTATGCCCATAATAGTTTCTCTATGCCCATAATAGTTTCTCTATGCCCATAATAGTTTCTCTATCCCCATAATAGGTTCTCTATCCCCATAATAGTTTCTCTATCCCCATAATAGCTTCTCTATCCCCATAATAGTTTCTCTATCCCCATAATAGTTTCTCTATCCCCATAATAGTTTCTCTATCCCCATAATAGTTTCTCTATCCCCATAATAGTTTCTCTGTTTCTCTATCCCCATAATAGTTTCTCTATCCCCATAATAGTTTCTCTATCCCCATAATAATTTCTCTATCCCCATAATAGTTTCTCTGTTTCTATATCCCCATAATAGTTTCTCTATCCCCATAATAGTTTCTCTATCCCCATAATAGTTTCTCTATCCCCATAATAATTTCTCTATCCCCATAATAGTTTCTCTATCCCCATAATAGTTTCTCTATCCCCATAGTAGTTTCTCTATCCCCATAATAGTTTCTCTATGCCCATAATAGTTTCTCTATGCCCATAATAGTTTCTCTATGCCCATAATAGTTTCTCTATGCCCATAATAGTTTCTCTATCCCCATAATAGGTTCTCTATCCCCATAATAGTTTCTCTATCCCCATAATAGTTTCTCTATCCCCATAATAGTTTCTCTATCCCCATAATAGTTTCTCTATCCCCATAATAGTTTCTCTGTTTCTCTATCCCCATAATATAATAGTTTCTCTATCCCCATAATAGTTTCTCTATCCCCATAATAGTTTCTCTATCCCCATAATAGTTTTCTCTGTTTCTATATCCCCATAATAGTTTCTCTATCCCCATAATAGTTTCTCTATCCCCATAATAGCTTCTCTATCCCCATAATAGTTTCTCTATCCCCATAATAGTTTCTCTATCCCCATAATAGTTTCTCTATCCCCATAATAGTTTCTCTATCCCCATAATAGTTTCTCTAGTTTCTCTATCCCCATAATAGTTTCTCTATCCCCATAATAGTTTCTCTATCCCCATAGTAGTTTCTCTATCCCCATAATAGTTTTCTCTATCCCCATAATAGTTTCTCTATCCCCATAATAGTTTCTCTATCCCCATAATAGTTTTCTGTTTCTATCCCCATAATAGTTTCTCTATCCCCATAATAGTTTCTCTATCCCCATAATAATTTCTCTATCCCCATAATAGTTTCTCTGTTTCTCATATCCCCATAATAGTTTCTCTATCCCCATAATAGTTTCTCTATCCCCATAATAGTTTCTCTATCCCCATAATAGTTTCTCTTCTCTATCCCCTAGTTTCTCTATCCCCATAATAGTTTCTCTATCCCCATAATAGTTTCTCTATCCCCATAATAGTTTCTCTGTTTCTATATCCCCATAATAGTTTCTCTATCCCCATAATAGTTTCTCTATCCCCTCTATCCCCATAATAGTTTCTCTATCCCCATAATAGTTTCTCTATCCCCATAATAGTTTCTCTATCCCCATAATATTTCTCTATCCCCATAATAGTTTCTCTGTTTCTATATCCCCATAATAGTTTCTCTATCCCCATAATAGTTTCTCTATCCCCATAATAGGTTCTCTATCCCCATAATAGTTTCTCTATCCCCATAATAGTTTCTCTATCCCCATAATAGTTTCTCTATCCCCATAATAGTTTCTCTATCCCCATAATAGTTTCTCTATGCCCATAATAGTTTCTCTATCCCCATAATGGGTTCTTTCTCTATCCCCATAATAGTTTCTCTATCCCCATAATAGTTTCTCTATCCCCATAATAGTTTCTCTATCCCCATAATAGTTTCTCTATCCCCATAATAGTTTCTCTATCCCCATAATAGTTTCTCTATCCCCATAATAGTTTCTCTATCCCCATAATAGTTTCTCTATCCCCATAATAGTTTCTCTATCCCCATAATAGTTTCTCTATCCCCATAATAGTTTCTCTATCCCCATAATAGTTTCTCTATCCCCATAATAGTTTCTCTATCCCCATAATAGTTTCTCTATCCCCATAATAGTTTCTCTATCCCCATAATAGTTTCTCTATCCCCATAATAGTTTCTCTATCTCCCATAATAGTTTCTCTATGCCCATAATAGTTTTCTCTATAGGTTTCTCTATGCCCATAATAGTTTCTCTATGCGTAAGTTTCCTATAATAGTTTCTCTATCCCCATAATAGTTTCTCTATGCCCATAATAGTTTCTCTATGCCCATAATAGTTTCTCTACTCAGCGTAGTTTCTCTATGCCCATAATAGTTTCTCTATGCCCATAGTAGTTTCTCTATGCCCATAATAGTTTCTCTATGCCCATAGTAGTTTCTCTATCCCATAATAGTTTCTCTATGCCCATAATAGTTTCTCTACTCAGCGTAGTTTCTCTATGCCCATAATAGTTTCTCTATGCCCATAGTAGTTTCTCTATGCCCATAGTAGTTTCTCTATGCCCATAGTAGTTTCTCTATGCCCATAGTAGTTTCTCTATGCCCATAATAGTTTCTCTATGCCCATAATAGTTTCTCTATGCCCATAGTAGTTTCTCTATGCCCATAATAGTTTCTCTATGCCCATAATAGTTTCTCTATGCCCATAATAGTTTCTCTATGCCCATATAGTTTCTCTATGCCCATAATAGTTTCTCTATGCCCATAATAGTTTCTCTATGCCCATAGTAGTTTCTCTATGCCCATAGTAGTTTCTCTATGCCCATAATAGTTTCTCTATCCCCTCAGTTTCTCTATCCCCATAATAGTTTCTCTATGCCCATAATAGTTTCTCTATGCCCATGTAGTTTCTCTATGCCCATAATAGTTTCTCTATCCCCATAATAGTTTCTCTATGCCCATAATAGTTTCTCTATGCCCATAATAGTTTCTCTATGCCCATATAGTTTCTCTATCCCCATAATAGTTTCTCTATCCCCATAATAGTTTCTCTATCCCCATAGTTTCTCTAGTTTCTCTATCCCCATAATAGTTTCTCTATCCCCATAATAGTTCTCTAGTTTCTCTATCCCCATAATAGTTTCTCTATCCCCATAATAGTTTCTCTATCCCCATAATAGTTTCTCTATATAATAGTTTCTCTATAATAGTTTCTCTATGCCCATAATAGTTTCTCTATCCCCATAGTAGTTTCTCTATGCCCATAATAGTTTCTCTACTCAGCATAGTTTCTCTATGCCCATAGTATTTTCTCTATGCCCATAGTTTCTCTATATAGTAGTTTCTCTATGCCCATAATAGTTTCTCTATGTTTCTCTATGCCCATAATAGTTTCTCTATGCCCATAGTAGTTTTTCCCATAGTAGTTTCTCTATGCCCATAGTAGTTTCTCTGTAGTTTCTCTATCCCCATAATAGTTTCTCTATGCCCAGTTTCTCTAATAGTTTTCTCTATCCCCATAATAGTTTCTCTATCCCCATAATAGTTTTCTGTTTCTATCCCCATAATAGTTTTTCTCTATCCCATAATAGTTTCTCTATCCCCATATCCCCATAGCTTCTCTATCCCCATAATAGTTTCTCTATCCCCATAATAGTTTCTCTATCCCCATAATAGTTTCTCTATCCCCATAATAATTTCTCTATCCCCATAATAGTTTCTCTGTTTCTATATCCCCATAATAGTTTCTCTATCCCCATAATAGTTTCTCTATCCCCATAATAGGTTCTCTATCCCCATAATAGTTTCTCTATCCCCATAATAGTTTCTCTATCCCCATAATAGTTTATCTATGCCCATAATAGTTTTCTATGCCCTAATAGTTTCTCTATGCCCATAATAGTTCTCTATCCCCATAATAGGTTCTCTATCCCCATAATAGTTTCTCTATCCCCATAATAGTTTCTCTATCCCCATAATAGTTTCTCTATCCCCATAATAGTTTCTCTTTCTCTATCCCCATAATAGTTTCTCTATCCCCATAATAGTTTCTCTATCCCCATAATAGTTTCTCTGTTTCTCTATCCCCATAATAGTTTCTCTATCCCCATAATAGTTTCTCTATCCCCATAATAGTTTCTCTATCCCCATAATAGTTTCTCCTATATCCCATAAGTTTCTCTATCCCCATAATAGTTTCTCTATCCCCATAATAGTTTCTCTATCCCCATAGTAGTTTCTCTATCCCCATAATAGTTTCTCTATGCCCATAATAGTTTCTCTATGCCCATAATAGTTTCTCTATGCCCATAATAGTTTCTCTATGCCCATAATAGTTTCTCTATCCCCATAATAGGTTCTCTATCCCCATAATAGTTTCTCTATCCCCATAATAGTTTCTCTATCCCCATAATAGTTTCTCTATCCCCATAATAGTTTCTCTATCCCCATAATAGTTTCTCTATGCCTATAATAGTTTCTCTATGCCCATAATAGTTTCTCTACTCAGCGTAGTTTCTCTATGCCCATAATAGTTTCTCTACTCAGCGTAGTTTCTCTATGCCCATAGTAGTTTCTCTATGCCCATAGTAGTTTCTCTATGCCCATAGTAGTTTCTCTATGCCCATAATAGTTTCTCTACTCAGCGTAGTTTCTCTATGCCCATAATAGTTTATCTATGCCCATAGTAGTTTCTCTATGCCCATAGTAGTTTCTCTATGCCCATAGTAGTTTCTCTATGCCCATAATAGTTTCTCTATGCCCATAATAGTTTCTCTATGCCCATAATAGTTTCTCTATGCCCATAATAGTTTCTCTATGCCCATAGTAGTTTCTCTATGCCCATAATAGTTTCTCTATCCCCATAATAGTTTCTCTATGCCCATAGTAGTTTCTCTATGCCCATAATAGTTTCTCTATGCCCATAATAGTTTCTCTATGCCCATAGTAGTTTCTCTATGCCCATAGTAGTTTCTCTATGCCCATAATAGTTTCTCTATCCCCATAATAGTTTCTCTATCCCCATAATAGTTTATCTATCCCCATAATAGTTTCTCTATGCCCATAGTAGTTTCTCTATCCCCATAATAGGTTCTCTATCCCCATAATAGTTTCTCTATCCCCATAATAGTTTTTCTATGCCCATAATAGTTTCTCTATGCCCATAGTAGTTTCTCTATACCCATAGTAGTTTCTCTATCCCCATAATAGTTTCTCTATCCCCATAGTAGTTTCTCTATGCCCATAATAGTTTCTCTATGCCCATAATAGTTTCTCTACCCAGCGTAGTTTCTCTATGCCCATAATAGTTTCTCTATGCCCATAATAGTTTCTCTATGCCCATAATAGTTTCTCTATCCCCATAATAGGTTCTCTATCCCCATAATAGTTTCTCTATCCCCATAATAGTTTCTCTATCCCCATAATAGTTTCTCTATCCCCATAATAGTTTCTCTATGCCCATAATAGTTTCTCTATGCCCATAATAGTTTCTCTACTCAGCGTAGTTTCTCTATGCCCATAATAGTTTCTCTACTCAGCATAGTTTCTCTATGCCCATAGTATTTTCTCTATGCCCATAGTAGTTTCTCTATGCCCATAGTAGTTTCTCTATGCCCATAATAGTTTCTCTACTCAGCGTAGTTTCTCTATGCCCATAATAGTTTCTCTATGCCCATAGTAGTTTCTCTATGCCCATAGTAGTTTCTCTATGCCCATAGTAGTTTCTCTATGCCCATAGTAGTTTCTCTATGCCCATAATAGTTTCTCTATGCCCATAGTAGTTTCTCTATGCCCATAATAGTTTCTCTACTCAGCGTAGTTTCTCTATCCCCATAATAGTTTCTCTATGCCCATAATAGTTTCTCTACTCAGCGTAGTTTCTCTATGCCCATAGTAGTTTCTCTATGCCCATAATAGTTTCTCTATCCCATAATAGTTTCTCTATCCCCATAATAGTTTCTCTACTCAGCGTAGTTTCTCTATCCCCATAGTAGTTTCTCTATGCCCATAGTAGTTTCTCTATGCCCATAATAGTTTCTCTACTCAGCGTAGTTTCTCTATCCCCATAATAGTTTCTCTATGCCCATAATAGTTTCTCTACTCAGCGTAGTTTCTCTATGCCCATAGTAGTTTCTCTATGCCCATAATAGTTTCTCTATCCCATAATAGTTTCTCTATCCCCATAATAGTTTCTCTACTCAGCGTAGTTTCTCTATCCCCATAATAGTTTCTCTATGCCCATAATAGTTTCTCTACACCCATTTGGATTGAATTATTTGGGGTTTTATCACCTCAAAAAGTGTTTGTCGTCTTGTCAAGGCATGAGAGAAAAGACACTTGGTCAAGTCTGTTTGGGGTACACGCAGTTCTCACGGAGGTAACAAAGTCTCTGCTGTCAACAGAGATCACAAACCGCACAGACAGAATACGTCAGGGATTAAATCATGTCTAGAGTCAGGTCGAGACACTCTACTTTAGGTCATGAAGATTTGTATAAGGGTTTTGCTGCTTAACTTGGATCTAGTCTATATTTAGACAGTGGATCTGGGATCTACTCTATATTTAGTCTATATTTAGAATGTATATTTAGACAGACTAAATGCACTCTTTGGGTTGCTGTTCGTGGTCCTGAAATGCACTCTTGAACATAGGACTGAAATGCAGTCTTCTCTATGGTCCTTAAATACACTCTTGTGTATGGTGCTGAAATGCAGTCTTCTCCATGGTCCTTAAATACACTCTTGTGTATGGTGCTGAAATGCAGTCTTCTCCATGGTCCTTAAATACACTCTTGTGTATGGTGCTGAAATGCAGTCTTCTCCATGGTCCTTAAATACACTCTTGTGTATGGTGCTGAAATGCTCTCTTCTCCATGGTCCTTAAATACACTCTTGTGTATGGTGCTGAAATGCAGTCTTCTCCATGGTCCTTAAATACACTCTTGTGTATGGTGCTGAAATGCAGTCTTCTCCATGGTCCTTAAATACACTCTTGTGTATGGTGCTGAAATGCAGTCTTCTCCATGGTCCTTAAATACACTCTTGTGTATGGTGCTGAAATGCAGTCTTCTCCATGGTCCTTAAATACACTCTTGTGTATGGTGCTGAAATGCTCTCTTCTCCATGGTCCTTAAATACACTCTTGTGTATGGTGCTGAAATGCAGTCTTCTCCATGGTCCTTAAATACACTCTTGTTTATGGTGCTGAAATGCAGTCTTCTCCATGGTGCTGAAATGCTCTCTTGTTCATGGGCCTTGAATACCTTCTAGTCCATAGACCTGGAATGCCCTCTTGCAGCTGTGTCACTAAACTTTAGCTGTTACTAATATGAACTGACTGCCATATCATAGGATACAGTATGCTCTTTTCGCAAAACATCACATATACAGTAGAGGGGGTGAAAGAGGAAATAACTGTTCATTTTTACATTATCACCATAGGTGATAATGGTCTCCTAGGTCTTCTTAAACATATTTAGTGCTTCAGTTTCTTCTACATGTCCACAATAAAATATAACCCCTGTCATATTGGAAAAGGGTGGTATTAGCTAAGACTCTTACTGTTTCGCTCCAGGACCATAACAATGGGCCTCAGACTAATAAGCACTGTGGATAGATGATGCTAATGATATCTGCCAGCACTTCATTCCCCTGTATGGCTGGCTAATCCAAACACACAGTCAGCTCTGCGAGGTAGTCATTGTGGGACAAGCTGTCTCGGCTTAAGACTCTCGTCCTCCATCGAAACCTGTTCTAAATGATTATATTTATATGACAGGATAATAGAATGGAATGCAGTGGGAATAGAATACATTTATGTTCAAAAAGATCGTGGCCAAGCAGCCAATTTGGGGCTAGAGTTAAAGGCTTCACCACCTACAAAATCCCAATTCAACCCCTGCATACTGATTTTTACCTTAATGGTGTGAGCTAGCTAGCAACCAATCCCTCAATGAATTTGTTGTAACTAGTCAGGGACCACAGGCGCGAGCCAAGCAGACATGGTCTGTTCTCATTTAGAGAACATCACATCTGAAAGGTGGTCCTCTGCCACGGGGCAACAGCAAAAATGTTTGTTTCACTCAGTCCCATTCGGTATGTTGTTGACGGCAAATGTGGACTGGTGGACCCACAGGGCTGTAATGATAGAAGACTCTAGTGGTGTAGAGAACCGGAGAGAAAAGGAGACAGAACAGTTGGTCAGCTGATAAGGACAATTCCTCAATGACAGAGTGATGCTGAGACTCTGATTTTCCACTTTCAAATATTTGCCTAACAACCATACAATTCTATGCACAAGGACTAATTTTAACAATTCCACAGAAAATGTTACAAAAACACATTTACTTGAAGAACAGTGCAGATTAGTAGCAGAATGACGGTTTGTTCTGCTTGTGCCGTCATTCTGTTACCAATCCTTGCATCTGCACTGTTCTTCAAGTAAATGTG